>NW_018742360.1:0-65554 GCF_001683475.1 Chenopodium quinoa
AGTCAAATACATTCTACAAAGCTAATTGAATCAAATGAAAGTCAAACACATTCAAACAAAGCTATTTGAATCAAATGAAAGTCAAATACATTCTACAAAGCTAATTGAATCAAATGAAAGTCAAAACACATTCAAACAAACTATTTGAATCAAATGAAAGTCAAACACATTCAAACAAAGATTTTGAATCAAATGAAAGTCAAATACATTCTACAAAGCTAATTGAATCAAATGAAAGTCAAACACATTCAAATAAAGCTTTGAATCAAATGAAAGTCAAATACATTCTACAAAGCTAATTGAATCAAATGAAAGTCAAACACATTCAAATAAAGCTATTGAATCAAAGGAGAGTCAAATAAATTCAAACAAAGCTAATTAAATCAAAATAAAAGTAAAATACATTCTACAAAGCTAATTGAATCAAATGAAAGTCAAACACATTCAAACAAAGCCTTTTAAATCAAATAAAAGTCAAACACATTCAAAAAAAGCTTTTAATTTAAATGAAAGTCAAACACATTCAAACAAAGCTATATAAATCAAATGAAAGTGAAATGCAATCTACAAAGCAAATTGAATCAAATGAAATTCAATCACATTCAAACAATGCTATTTGAATCAAATGAAAGTCAAATACATTTTACAAAGCTAATTGAATCAAATGAAACTCAAACACATTCAAACAAAGCTATTTGAATCAAATGAGAGTCAAACATGTTCAAACAAAGCTAATTAAATCAAATAAAAGTCAAATACATTCTACAAAGCTAATTGAATCAAATGAAAGTAAAAAACATTCAAAACAAAGCTATTTGAATCAAATAAAAGTCAAATACATTCTACTAAGCTTATTGGATCAAATGAAAGTCAAACACATTCAAACAAAGCTATTTGAATCAAATGAAAGTCAAATACGTTCTACAAAGCTAATTGAATCAAATAGAAGTGAAACACATTCAAACAAAGCTAATTTAATCAAATAAAAGTGAAACACATTCAAACAAAGCTATTTAAATTAAATGAGAGTCAAAAACATTCAAACAAAGCTAATTAAATCAAAATAAAAGTCAAACACATTCTACAAAGCTAATTGAATCAAATGAAAGTCAAACACATTCAAACAAAGCTAATTGAATCAAATGAAAGTCAAATACATTCAAAAAGCTAATAGAATCAAATGAAAGTAAAACACATTCAAACAAAGCAAATTGAATCAAATGAAAGTCAAACACATTCAAACAAAGCTATTTTAATCAAATGAATGTCAAATACGTTCAACAATGCTAATTGTATCAAATGAAAGTCAAACACATTAAAATAAAGCTATTTGAATCAAATGAGAGTCAAATGCATTGAAACAAAGTTATTTAAATCAAATGAAAGTGAAATGCATTCTACAAAGCTAATTGAATCAAATGAAAGTTAAACGCATTCAAACAAAGCTATTTGAATCAAATGAGAGACAAATACATTCTACAAAGCTAATTGAATCAAACGAAAGTCAAACTCATTCAAACAAAGCTAATTGAATCAAATGAAAGTCAAATACATTCTACAAGCTAATTGAATCAAATGAAAGTCAAACATATTCAAATAAAGCTATTTGAATCAAATGAAAGTCAAACATTCAAACAAAGCTATTTTAATTAAATGAATGTCAAATACATTCTACAAAGCTATTTGAATCAATTGAAAGTCAAAAACATTCAAATAAAGCTATTTGAATCAAATGAAAGTCAAATACATTCTACAAAGCTAATTGCATCAAATGAAAGTAAAAAACATTCAAACAAAGCTATTTGAATCAAATGAAAGTCAAATACATTCTACTAAGCTAATTGGGTGAAATGAAAGTCAAACACATTCAAACAAAGCTAATTGAATCCAATGAACGTCAAATACATTCAACAAAGCTAATAGAATCAAATGAAAGTCAAACACATTCAAACAAAGCAAATTGAATCAAATGAAAATCAAACACAAACAAACAAAGCTATTTTAATCAAATGAATGTCAAATACGTTCAACAAAGCTAATTGTATCAAATGAAAGTCAAACACATTAAAATAAAGCTATTTGAATCAAATGAAAGTCAAATGCATTGAAACAAAGTTATTTAAATCAAATGAAAGTGAAATGCATTCTACAAAGCTAATTGAATCAAATGAAAGTTAAACGCATTCAAACAAAGCTATTTGAATCAAATGAGAGTCAAATACATTCTACAAAGCTAATTGAATCAAATGAAAGTCAAACTCATTCAAACAAAGCTAATTAAATCAAATGAAAGTCAAATACATTCTACAAAGCTAATTGAATCAAATGAAAGTCGAACATATTCAAATAAAGCTATTTGAATCAAATGAAAGTCAAACACATTCAAACAAAGCTATTTAAATTAAATGAATGTCAAATACATTCTACAAAGCTAATTTAATCAAATGAAAGTCAAACACATTCAAATAAAGCTATTTGAATCAAATGAAAGTCAAATACATTCTACAAAGCTAATTGAATCAAATGAAAGTAAAACACATTCAAACAAAGCTATTTGAATCAAATGAGAGTCAAATAAATTCAAACAAAGCTAATTAAATCAAATAAAAGTAAAATACATTCTACAAAGCTAATTGCATCAAATGAAAGTCAAACTCATTCAAACAAAGCCTTTTAAATCAAATGAAAGTCAAACACATTAAAAAAAAGCTTTTTAATTTAAATGAAAGTCAAAACACATTCGAACAAAGCTATATAAATCAAATGAAAGTGAAATGCATTCTACAAAGCAAATTGAAATAAATGAAATTCAAACACATTCAAACAAAGCTATTTGAATCAAATGACAGTCAAATACATTCTACAAAGCTAATTGAATCAAATGAAAGTCAAACACAATCAAAAAAGTTATTTGACACAAATGAAAGTCAAATACATTCTACAAAGCTAATTGAATCAAATGAAAGTCAAACACATTCAAACAAAGTTATTTGAATCAAATGAAAGTCAAACACATTCAAACAAAGATTTTGAATCAAATGAAAGTCAAATACATTCTACAAAGCTAATTGAATCAATTGAAAGTCAAACACATTCAAATAAAGCTATTTGAATCAAATGAAAGTCAAATACATTCTAAAAAAGCTATTTAAATCAAAGGAGAGTCAAATAAATTCAAACAAAGCTAATTAAATCAGATAAAAGTAAAATACATTCTACAAAGCTAATTGAATCAAATGAAAGTCAAACACATTCAAACAAAGCCTTTTAAAACAAATGAAAGTCAAACACATTCAAAAAAAGCTTTTTAATTTAAATGAAAGTCAAACACATTCAAACAAAGCTATATAAATCAAATGAAAGTGAAATGCATTCTACAAAGCAATTGATCTAAATGAAATTCAAACACATTCAAACAAAGCTATTTGAATCAAATGACAGTCAAACACATTCTACAAAGCTAATTGAATCAATTGAAAGTCAAACACATTCAAACAAAGCTATTTGAATTAAATGAAAGTCAAATACATTCTACAAAGCTATTGAATCAAATGAAAGTCAAACACATTCAAACAAAGCTATTTGAAGAAAATGAAAGTCAAATACATTTACAAAGCAAATTGAATCAAATGAAAGTCAAACAGTCAAACAAAGTTATTAAATTCAAATGAAAGTCAAATACATTCTACAAAGCTAATTGAATCAAATGAAAGTCAAACACATTCAAAAAAAAGCTTATTAAATCAAATAAAAGTCAAATACATTCTACAAAGCTAATTGAATCATAAAAAAGTCAAACACATTCAAACAAAGCTAATTGAATCAAATGGAAGTCAAATACATTCTATAAAGCTAATAGAATTAAATTAAAGTCAAACACATTCAGAATAAGCTAATTAAATTTAATGAAAGTCAAACACATTCAAACAAAGCTTTCGAATCAAGTGAAAGTCAAATACATTCTACAAAGCTAATTGAATCAAATGACAGTCAAACACATTCAAACAAAGCTATTTGAATCAAATGAAAGTCAAATACATTCTACAAAGCTATTTGAATCAAATGAAAGTCAAACACATTCAAATAAAGCTATTTGAATAAAATGAAAGTCAAATACATTCTACAAAGCTAATTGAATCAAATGAAAGTAAAACACATTCAAACAAAGCTATTTGAATTAAATGAGAGTCAAATAAATTCAAACAAAGCTAATTAAATCAAATAAAAGTAAAATACATTCTACAAAGCTAATTGCATCAAATGAAAGTCAAACTCATTCAAACAAAGCCTTTTAAATCAAATGAAAGTTAAACACATTAAAAAAAAGCTTTTTAATTTAAATGAAAGTCAAACACATTCAAACAAAGCTATATAAATCAAATGAAAGTGAAATGCATTCTACAAAGAAAATTGAAATAAATGAAATTCAAACACATTCAAACAAAGCTATTTGAATCAAATGACAGTCAAATACATTTTACAAAGCTAATTGAATCAATTGAAAGTCAAACACATTCAAACAAAGCTATTTCAATCAAATGAAAGTCAAATACATTCTACAAAGCTAATTGAATCAAATGAAAGTCAAACATATTCAAACAAAGCTAATTGAATCAAATGAAAGTCAAACACATTCAAACAAAGCTATTTTAATTAAATGAATGTCAAATACATTCTACAAAGCTAATTGAATCAATTGAAAGTCAAACACATTAAAACAAAGCTATTTGAAGAAAATGAAAGTCAAATACATTTTACAAAGCAAATTGAAACAAATGAAAATCAAACACAGTCAAACAACGTTATTTGACTCAAATGAAAGTCAAATACATTCTACAAAGCTAATTGAATCAAATGAAAGTCAAACACATTCAAATAAAGCTATTTGAATCAAATGAAAGTCAAATACGTTTACAAAGCTAACTGTATCAAATGAAAGTCAAACGCAATCAAATAAGGCTATTTGAGTCAAATGAAAGTCAAACACATTCAAACAAAGTTGTTTAAATTAAATGAAAGTGAAATGTATTCTACAAAGCTAATTGAATCAAATGAAAGTTAAACGCATTCAAACAAAGCTATTTGAATCAAATGAGAGTCAAATACATTCTACAAAGCTAATTGAATCAAATGAAAGTCAAACACATTCAAACAAAGCTAATTGAATCAAATGAAAGTAAATACATTCAACAAAGCTAATGAATCAAATGAAAGTCAAACACATTCAAACAAAGCTAATTGAATCAAATGAAAGTCAAGCACATTCAAACAAAGCTATTTTAATCGAATGAAAGTCAATTACATTCTACAAAGCTAATTGAATCAAATGAAAGTCAAACACATTCAAACAAAGCTATTTGAATCAAATGAAAGTCAAAAAACATTCAAACAAAGCTATTTGAATCAAATGAGAGTCAAATACATTCAAACAAAGCTAATTAAATCAAATAAAAGTCAAATACATTCTACAAAGCTAATTGAATCAAATGAAAGTCAAACATATTCAAAACAAAGCTAATTGTATTAACTGAAAGTCAAATACATTCAACAAAGCGAATTGAATCAAATGAAAGTAAAACACATTCAAACAAAGCTAATTGAATCATATGAAAGTTAAACACATTTAAACAAAGATTTCGTATTAAATGAAAGTCAAATACATTCTACAAAGCTAATTGAATCAAATGAAAGTCAAACACATTCAAATAAAGCTATTTGAATCAAATGAAAGTCAAATACATTCTACAAAGAAAATTGAATCAAATGAAAGTCAAACACAGTCAAACAAAGTTATTTGATTTAAATGAAAGTCAAATACATTCTACAAAGCTAATTGAATCAAATTAAAGTCAAACACATTCAAACAAAGCTGTTTGAATCAAATGAGAGTAAAATAAATTCAAACAAAGCTAATTAAATAAAATAAAAGTAAAATACATTCTACAAAGCTAATTGAATCAAATGAAAGTCAAACACATTCAAACAAAGCCTTTTAAATCAAATGAAAGTCAAACACATTCAAAAAAAGCTTTTTAATTTAAATGAAAGTCAAACACATTCAAAGCTATATAAATCAAATGAAAGTGAAATGCATTCTACAAAGCAAATTGAATTAAATGAAATTCAAACACATTCAAACAAAGCTATTTGAATCAAATGACAGTAAAATACATTCTACAAAGCTAATTGAATCAATTGAAAGTCAACACATTCAAACAAGCTATTTGAATAAAATGAAAGTCAAATACATTCTACAAAGCTAATTGAATCAAATGAAGTCAAACACATTCAAACAAAGCTAATTGAATCAAATGAAAGTCAAACACATTCAAACAAAGCTATTTTAATTAAATGAATGTCAAATACATTCTACAAAGCTAGTTGAATCAAATGAAAGTGAAACACATTCAAACAAAGCTATTTGAAGAAAATGAAAGTCAAATACATTCTACAAAGCAAATTGAAACAAATGAAAGTCAAACACAGTCAAACAAAGTTATTTGACTCAAATGAAAGTCACATACATTCTACAAAGCTAATTGAACAAATGAAAGTCAAACACATTCAAACAAAGCTATTTGAATCAAATGAAAGTCAAACACATTCAAACAAAGCCTTTTAAATCAAATAAAAGTCAAACACATTCAAAAAAGCTTTTTAATTTAAATGAAAGTCAAACACATTCAAACAAAGCTAATAAATCACATGAAAGTAGAATGCAATCTACAAAGCAAATTGAATCAAATGAAAGTCAAACACATTCAAACAAAGCTAATTGAATCAAATGAAAGTCAAACACATTCAAACAAAGCTAATTGAATCAAATGAAAGTCAAACACATTCAAACAAAGCTAATGAATCAAATGAAAGTCAAACACATTCAAACAAAGCTATTTTAATTAAATGAATGTCAAATACATTCTACAAAGCTAATTGAATCAAATGAAAGTCAAACACATTCAAACAAAGCTATTTGAAGAAAATGAAATTCAAATACATTCTACAAAGCAAATTGAAACAAATGAAAGTCAAACACAGTCAAACAAAGTTATTTGACTCAAATGAAAGTCAAATACATTCTACAAAGCTAATTGAATCAAATGAAAGTCAAAACACATTCAAACAAAGCTATTGAATCAAATGAAAGTCAAACACATTCAAACAAAGATTTTGAATCAAATGAAAGTCAAATACATTCTACAAAGCTAATTGAATCAAATGAAAGTCAAACACATTCAAATAAAGCTATTTGAATCAAATTAAAGTCAAACACATTCAAACAAAGCTATTTGAATAAAATAAAATCAAATACATTCAACAAAGCGAATTGAATCAAATGAAAGTAAAACACATTCAAACAAAGCTAATTGAATCATATGAAAGTTAAACACATTTAAAAAAAGATTTCGTATTAAATGAAAGTCAAATACATTCTACAAAGCTAATTGAATCAAATAAAGTCAAACACATTCAAATAAAGCTATTTGAATCAAATGAAAGTCAAATACATTCTACAAAAAAAAATTGAATCAAATGAAAGTCAAACACAGTCAAACAAAGTTATTTGATTTAAATGAAAGTCAAATACATTCTACAAAGCTAATTGAATCAAATGAAAGTCAAACACATTCAAACAAAGCTGTTTGAATCAAATGAGAGTAAAATAAATTCAAACAAAGCTAATTAAATAAAATAAAAGTAAAATACATTCTACAAAGCTAATTGAATCAAATGAAAGTCAAACACATTCAAACAAAGCCTTTTAAATCAAATGAAAGTCAAACACATTCAAACAAAGCTATATAAATCAAATGAAAGTGAAATGCATTCTACAAAGCAAATTGAATTAAATGAAATTCAAACACATTCAAACAAAGCTATTTGAATCAAATGACAGTAAAATACATTCTACAAAGCTAATTGAATCAATTGAAAGTCAAACACATTCAAACAAAGCTATTTGAATAAAATGAAAGTCAAATACATTCTACAAAGCTAATTGAATCAAATGAAAGTCAAACACATTCAAACAAAGCTAATTGAATCGAATGAAAGTCAAACACATTCAAACAAAGCTATTTTAATTAAATGAATGTCAAATACATTCTACAAAGCTAGTTGAATCAAATGAAAGTGAAACACATTCAAACAAAGCTATTTGAAGAAAATGAAAGTCAAATACATTCTACAAAGCAAATTGAAACAAATGAAAGTCAAACACAGTCAAACAAAGTTATTTGACTCAAATGAAAGTCACATACATTCTACAAAGCTAATTGAACAAATGAAAGTCAAACACATTCAAACAAAGCTATTTGAATCAAATGAAAGTCAAACACATTCAAACAAAGCCTTTTAAATCAAATAAAAGTCAAACACATTCAAAAAAAGCTTTTTAATTTAAATGAAAGTCAAACACATTCAAACAAAGCTATATAAATCACATGAAAGTAAAATGCAATCTACAAAGCAAATTGAATCAAATGAAAGTCAAACACATTCAAACAAAGCTAATTGAATCAAATGAAAGTCAAACACATTCAAACAAAGCTAATTGAATCAAATGAAAGTCAAACACATTCAAACAAAGCTAATTGAATCAAATGAAAGTCAAACACATTCAAACAAAGCTATTTTAATTAAATGAACGTCAAATACATTCTACAAAGCTAATTGAATCAAATGAAAGTCAAACACATTCAAACAAAGCTATTTGAAGAAAATGAAAGTCAAATACATTCTACAAAGCAAATTGAAACAAATGAAAGTCAAACACAGTCAAACAAAGTTATTTGACTCAAATGAAAGTCAAATACATTCTACAAAGCTAATTGAATCAAATGAAAGTCAAACACATTCAAACAAAGCTATTTGAATCAAATGAAAGTCAAACACATTCAAACAAAGATTTTGAATCGAATGAAAGTCAAATACATTCTACAAAGCTAATTGAATCAAATGAAAGTCAAACACATTCAAATAAAATTTGAATCAAATTAAAGTCAAACACATTCAAACAAAGCTATTTGAATAAAATGAAAGTCAAATACATTCTACAAAGCTAATTGAATTAAATTAAAGTCAAACACATTCAAAATAAGCTAATTGAATTTAATGAAGTCAAATACATTCAAACAAAGCTAATTAAATCAAATAAAAGTCAAATACATTCTACAAAGCTAATTGAATCAAATGAAAGTCAAACACATTCAAAAAGCTATTTGAATCAAATGAAAGTTAAAATTAAAGCTATTTGAATCAAATGAAAGTCAAATACATTCTACTAAGCTAATTGAATCAAAAGAAAGTCAAATACATTCAAACAAAGGTATTTGAATCAAATGAGAGTCAAATAAATTCAAACAAAGCTAATTAAATCAAATAAAAGTAAAATACATTCTACAAAGCTAATTGCATCAAATGAAAGTCAAACTCATTCAAACAAAGCCTTTTAAATCAAATGAAAGTCAAACACATTGAAAAAAAGCTTTTTAATTTAAATGAAAGTCAAACACATTCAAACAAAGCTATATAAATCAATTGAAAGTGAAATGCATTCTACAAAGCAAATTGAAATAAATGAAATTCAAACACATTCAAACAAAGTTATTTGAATCGAATGACAATCAAATACATTCTACAAAGCTAATTGAATCAATTGAAAGTCAAACACATTCAAACAAAGCTATTTGAATCAAATGAGAGTCAAATACATTCTACAAAGCTAATTGAATCAAAAAATAAACACATTAAAACTAAGCTAATTGAATCAAATGAAAGTCAAACATTCAAACAAAGCTATTTAATCAAATGAAGTCAAATACATTATACAAAGCTAATTGAATCAAATGAAAGTCAAACACATTCAAACAAAGCTATTTGAAGAAAATGAAAGTCAAATACATTCTACAAAGCAAATTGAAACAAATGAAAATCAAACACATTCAAACAACGTTATTTGACTCAAATGAAAGTCAAATACATTCTACAAAGCTAATTGAATCAAATGAAAGTCAAACACATTCAAATAAAGCTATTTGAATCAAATGAAAGTCAAATATGTTCTACAAAGCTAACTGTATCAAATGAAAGTCAAACGCAATCAAATAAAGCTATTTGAGTCAAATGAAAGTCAAACACATTCAAACAAAGCTATTTGAAGAAAATGAAAGTCAAATACCTTCTACAAAGCAAATTGAAACAAATGAAAATCAAACACAATCAAACAACGTTATTTGACTCAAATCAAAGTCAAATACATTCTACAAAGCTAATTGAATCAAATGAAAGTCAAACACATTCAAATAAAGCTATTTGAATCAAATGAAAGTCAAATATGTTCTACAAAGCTAATGTATCAAATGAAAGTCAAACGCAATCAAATAAAGCTATTTGAGTCAAATGAAAGTCAAACACATTCAAACAAAGTTGTTTAAATTAAATGAAAGTGAAATGTATTCTACAAAGCTAATTGAATCAAATGAAAGTTAAACGCATTCAAACAAAGCTATTTGAATCAAATGAGAGTCAAATACATTCTACAAAGCTAATTGAATCAAATGAAAGTCAAACACATTCAACAAAGCTAATTGAATCAAATGAAAGTCAAATACATTCAACAAAGCTAATTGAATCAAATGAAAGTCAAACACATTCAAACAAAGCTAATTGAATCAAATGAAAGTCAAGCACATTCAAACAAAGCTATTTTAATCGAATGAAAGTCAAATACATTCTACAAAGCTAATTGAATCAAATGAAAGTCCAACACATTCAAACAAAGTTATTTGAATCAAATGAAAGTCAAACACATTCAAACAAAGCTATTTGAATCAAATGAGAGTCAAATACATTCAAACAAAGCTAATTAAATCAAATAAAAGTCAAATACATTCTACAAAGCTAATTGAATCAAATGAAAGTCAAACATATTCAAACAAAGCTAATTGTATTAACTAAAAGTCAAATACATTCAACAAAGCGAATTGAATCAAATGAATGTAAAACACATTCAAACAAAGCTAATTGAATCACATGAAATTCAAACACATTCAAACAAAGATTTCGTATTAAATGAAAGTCAAATACATTCTACAAAGCTAATTGAATCAAATGAAAGTCAAACACATTCAAATAAAGCTATTTGAATCAAATGAAATCTATTACATTCTACAAGGCAAATTGAATCAAATGAAAGTCAAACACAGTCAAACAAAGTATTGATTCAAATGAAAGTCAAATACATTCAAACAAAGCTGTTTGAATCAAATGAAAGTCAAACACATTCAAACAAAGCTGTTTGAATTAAATGAGAGTCAAATAAATTCAAACAAAGCTAATTAAATAAAATAAAAGTAAAATACATTCTACAAAGCTAATTGAATCAAATGAAAGTCAAACACATTCAAACAAATCTTTTAAATCAAATGAAAGTCAAACACATTCAAAAAAAGCTTTTTAATTTAAATGAAAGTCAAACACATTCAAACAAAGCTATATAAATCAAATGAAAGTGAAATGCAATCTACAAAGCAAATTGAATTAAATGAAATTCAAACACATTCAAACAAAGCTATTTGAATCAAATGACAGTAAAATACATTCTACAAAGCTAATTGAATCAATTGAAAGTCAAACACATTCAAACAAAGCTATTTGAATAAAATGAAAGTCAAATACATTCTACAAAGCTAATTGAATCAAATGAAAGTCAAACACATTCAAACAAAGCTATTTGAATCAAATGAAAGTCAAATACATTATACAAAGCTAATTGAATCAAATGAAAGTCAAACACATTCAAACAAAGCTAATTGAATCAAATGAAAGTCAAACACATTCAAACAAAGCTATTTTAAATAAATGAATGTCAAATACATTCTACAAAGCTAATTGAATCAAATGAAAGTCAAACACATTCAGACAAAGCTATTTGAAGAAAATGAAAGTCAAATACATTCTACAAAGCAAATTGAAACAAATGAAAGTCAAACACATTCAAACAAAGGTATTTGAATCAAATGAAAGTCAAACACATTCAAACAAAGATTTTGAATCAAATGAAAGTCAAATACATTCTACAAAGCTAATTTAATCAAATGAAAGTCAAACACATTCAAATAAAGCTATTTGAATCAAATGAAAGTCAAATACATTCTACAAAGCTAATTGAATCAAATGAATGTCAAACACATTCAAACAAAGCTATATGAATCAAAGGAGAGTCAAATAAATTCAAACAAAGCTAATTAAATCAATAAAAGTAAAATACATTCTACAAAGCTAATTGAATCAAATGAAAGTCAAACACATTCAAACAAAGCCTTTTAAATCAAATGAAAGTCAAACACATTCAAAAAAAGCTTTTTAATTTAAATGAAAGTCAAACACATTCAAACAAAGCTATATAAATCAAATGAAAGTGAAATGCATTCAACAAAGCTAATTGATCTAAATGAAATTCAAACACATTCAAACAAAGCTATTTGAATCTAATGACAGTCAAACACACTCTACAAAGCTAATTGAATCAATTGAAAGTCAAAACACATTCAAACAAAGCTATTTGAATAAAATGAAAGTCAAATACATTCTACAAAGCTAATTGAATCAAATGAAAGTCAAACACATTCAAACAAAGCTAAATGAATCAAATGAAAGTCAAACACATTCAAACAAAGCTATTTTAATTAAATGAATGTCAAATACATTCTACAAAGCTAATTGAATCAAATGAAAGTCAAACACATTCAAACAAAGCTATTTGAAGAAAATAAAGTCAAATACATTCTACAAAGCAAATTGAAACAAATGAGAATCAAACACAGTCAAACAACGTTATTTGACTCAAATGAAAGTCAAATACATTCTACAAAGCTAATTGAATCAAATGAAAGTCAAACACATTCAAATAAAGCTATTTGAATCAAATGAAAGTCAAATATGTTCTACAAAGCTAACTGTATCAAATGAAAGTCAAACGCAATCAAATAAAGCATGAGTCAAATGAAAGTCAAACACATTCAAACAAAGATTTCAAATCAAATGAAAGTCAAACACATTCAAATAAAGCTATTTGTCAAATGATAGTCAAATATATTCTACAAAGCTAATTGAATCAAATGAAAGTCAAACACATTCAAACAAAGCTATTTGAATCAAATGAGAGTCAAATAAATTCAAACAAAGCTAATTAAATCAAATAAAAGTAAAATACATTCTACAAAGCTAATTAAATCAAATGAAAGTCAAACACATTCAAACAAAGCCTTTTAAATCAAATGAAAGTCAAAACACATTCAAAAAAAGCTTTTTCATTAAATGAAAGTCAAATACATTCAAACAAAGCTATATTAATCAAATGAAAGTGAAATGCATTCTACAAAGCAAATTGAATTAAATTAAATTCAAACACATTCAAACAAAGCTATTTGAATCAAATGACAGTCAAATACATTCTACAAAGCTAATTGAATCAATTGAAAGTCAAACACATTCAAATATAGCTATTTGAATCAAATGAAAGTCAAATACATTCTACAAAGCTAATTGAATCAAATGAAAGTCAAACACATTCAAACAAAGCTAATTGAATCAAATGAAAGTCAAACACATTCAAACAAAGCTATTTTAAATGAATGTCAAATACATTCTACAAAGCTAATTGAATTAAATGAAAGTCAAACACATTCAAAAAAGCTATTTGAAAAATGAAAGTCAAATACATTCTACAAAGAAAATTGAAACAAATGAAAGTCAAACACAGTCAAACAAAGTTATTTGACTCAATGGAAAGTCAAATACATTCTACAAAGCTAATTGAATCAATGAAAGTCAAATACATTCTACAAAGCTAGTTGAATCAAATGAAAGTCAAACACATTCAAATAAAGCTATTTGAATCAAATGAAAGTCAAATACATTCTACAAAGCTAATTAAATCAAATGAAAGTCAAACACATTCAAACAAAGCTATTTGAATCAATTGAAAGTCAAAGATATTCTACAAAGCTGATAGAATCTAATGAAAGTCAAACACATTCAAACAAAGCTATTTGAATCAAATGAAAGTCAAATACATTCTACAAAGCTAATTGAATCAAATGAAAGTCAAACACATTCAAACAAAGCTATTTGAATCAAATGAAAGTCAAATACGTTCTACAAAGCTAATTTTATCAAAATGAAAGTCAAACGCAATCAAATAAAGCTATTTGAGTCAAATGAAAGTCAAACACATTTAAACAAAGCTAATTGAATCAGATGAAAGTCAAGCACATTCAAACAAAGCTATTTGAATCAAATGAAATTCAAATACATTCAACAAAGCTAATTGAATCAAATGAAAGTCAAACACATTCAAACAAAGCTATTTGAATCAAATGAAAGTCAAACACATTCAAAAAAAGCTATTTGAATCAAATGAGAGTCAAATACATTCAAACAAAACTAATTAAATCAAATAAAAGTCTAATACATTCTACAAAGCTAATTGAATTAAATTAAAGTCAAACACATTCAAACAAAGCTAATTGAGTCAAATGAAAGTCAAACACATTCAAACAAAGATTTCGAATCAAATGAAAGTCAAATACATTCTACAAAAGTTGAATCAAATGAAAGTCAAACACATTCAAATAAAGCTATTTGAATCAAATGAAAGTCAAATACATTCTACAAAGCTAATTGAATCAAATGAAAGTCAAACACATTCAAACAAAGCTATTTGAATCAATTGAAAGTCAAAGAATTCTACAAAGCTGATAGAATCTAATGAAAGTCAAACACATTCAAACAAAGCTATTTGAATCAAATGAAATTCAAATACGTTCAACAAAGCTAATTGAATCAAATGAAAGTCAAACACATTCAAACAAAGCTATTTGAATCAAATGAAAGTCAAACACATTCAAACAAAGCTATTTGAATTAGATGAGAGTCAAATACATTCAAACAAAGCTAGTTAAATCAAATAAAAGTCTAATACAACAAGCTAATTGAATTAAATTAAAGTCAAACACATTCAAACAAAGTTAATTGAATCAAATGAAAGTCAAACACATTCAAACAAAGATTTCAAATCAAATGAAAGTCAAATACATTCTACAAATGCTAATTGAATCAAATGAAAGTCAAACACATTCAAATGAAGCAATTTGAATCAAATGAAATTCAAATACATTCTACAAAGCTAATTGAATCAAATGAAAGTCAAACACATGCAAACAAAGCTATTTGAATCAGATGAGTCAAATAAATTCAAACAAAGCTAATTAAATCAAATAAAAGTAAAATACATTCTACAAAGCTAATTGAATCAAATGAAAGTCAAACACATTCAAACAAAGCCTTTTAAATCAAATGAAAGTCAAACACATTCAAAAAAAGCTTTTTCATTAAATGAAAGTCAAATACATTCAAACAAAGTGTATTAATCAAATGAAAAAAAAATGCATTCTACAAAGCAAATTGAATTAAATTAAATCAAACACATTCAAACAAATCTATTTGAATCAAATGACAGTCGAATACATTCCACAAAGCTAATTGAATCAATTCAAAGTCAAACACATTCAAAAATAAAGCTATTTGAATCAAATGAAAGTCAAATACATTCTACAAAGCTAATTGAATCAAATGAAAGTCAAACACATTCAAACAAAGCTAATTGAATCGAATGAAAGTCAAACACATTCAAACAAAGTGATTTTAAATAAATGAATGTCAAATACTTTCTACAAAGCTAATTGAATCAAATGAAAGTCAAACGCAATAAAATAAAGCTATTTGAGTCAAATGAAAGTCAAACACATTCAAACAAAGCTAATTGAATCAGATGAAAGTCAAGCACATTCAAACAAAGCTATTTGAATCAAATGAAATTCAAATACATTCAACAAAGCAAATTGAATCAAATGAAAGTCAAACACATTCAAACAAAGCTATTTTTTTATTAAATGAATGTCAAATACGTTCTACAAAGCTAATTGTATCCAATGAAAGTCAAACGCAATCAAATAAAGCTATTTGAGTCAAATGAAAGTCAAAACATTCAAACAAAGCTAATTGAATCATATGAAAGTCAAGCACATTCAAACAAAGCTATTTGAATCAAATGAAATTCAAATACATTCAACAAAGCAAATTGAATCAAATGAAAGTCAAACACATTCAAACAAAGCTATTTGAATCAAATGAAAGTCAAACACATTCAAACAAAGCTATTTAAATAAAATGAGAGTCAAATACATTCAAACAAAGCTAATTAAATCAAATAAAAGTCTAATACATTCTACAAGCTAATTGAATAAATTAAAGTCAAACACATTCAAACAAAGCTAATTGAATCAAATGAAAGTCAAACACATTCAAACAAAGATTTCAAATCAAATGAAAGTCAAATACATTCTACAATGCTAATTGAATCAAATGAAAGTCAAACACATTCAAATAAAGCTATTTGAATCAAATGAAAGTCAAATACATTCTACAAAGCTAATTGAATCAAATGAAAGTCAAACACATTCAAACAAAGCTATTTGAATCAAATGAGAGTCAAATAAATTCAAACAAAGCTAATTAAATCAAATAAAAGTAAAATACATTCTAAAAAGCTAATTGAATCAAATGAAAGTCAAACACATTCAAACAAAGCCTTTTAAATCAAATGAAAGTCAAATACATTCAAACAAAGCTAAATTAATCAAATGAATGTGAAATGCATTCTACAAAGCAAATTGAATTAAATAAAGTTCAAACACATTCAAACAAAGCTATTTGAATCAAATGATAGTCAAATACATTCTACAAAGCTAATTAAATCAATGAAAGTCAAACACATTCAAATAAAGCTATTTGAATCAAATGAAAGTCAAATACATTCTACAAAGCTAATTGAATCAAATGAAAGTCAAACACATTCAAACAAAAGCTAATTGAATCAAATGAAAGTCAAACACATTCAAACAAAGTGATTTTAATTAAATGAATGTCAAATACATTCTACAAAGCTAATTGAATCAAATGAAAGTCAAACACATTCAAACAAATCCTTTTAAATCAAATGAAAGTCAAACACATTCAAAAAAAGCTTTTTAATTTAAATGAAAGTCAAACACATTCAAACAAAGCTATATAAATCAAATGAAAGTGAAATGCAATCTACAAAGCAAATTGAATTAAATGAAATTCAAACACATTCAAACAAAGCTATTTGAATCAAATGACAGTAAAATACATTCTACAAAGCTAATTGAATCAATTGGAAGTCAAAAACATTCAAACAAAGCTATTTGAATAAAATGAAAGTCAAATACATTTCTACAAAGCTAATTGAATCAAATGAAAGTCAAACACATTCAAACAAAGCTATTTGAATCAAATGAAAGTCAAATACATTATACAAAGCTAATTGAATCAAATGAAAGTCAAACACATTCAAACAAAGCTAACTGAATCAAATGAAAGTCAAACACATTCAAACAAAGCTATTTTAATTAAATGAATGTCAAATACATTCTACAAAGCTAATTGAATCAAATGAAAGTCAAACACATTCAGACAAAGCTATTTGATGAAAATGAAAGTCAAATACATTCTACAAAGCAAATTGAAACTAATGAAAGTCAAACACATTCAAACAAAGGTATTTGAATCAAATGAAAGTCAAACACATTCAAACAAAGATTTTGAATCAAATGAAAGTCAAATACATTCTACAAAGCTAATTTAATCAAATGAAAGTCAAACACATTCAAATAAAGCTATTTGAATCAAATGAAAGTCAAATACATTCTACAAAGCTAATTGAATCAAATGAATGTCAAACACATTCAAACAAAGCTATATGAATCAAAGGAGAGTCAAATAAATTCAAACAAAGCTAATTAAATCAGATAAAAGTAAAAATACATTCTACAAAGCTAATTGAATCAAATGAAAGTCAAACACATTCAAACAAAGCCTTTTAAATCAAATGAAAGTCAAACACATTCAAAAAAGCTTTTTAATTTAAATGAAAGTCAAACACATTCAAACAAAGCTATATAAATCAAATGAAAGTGAAATGCATTCAACAAAGCTAATTGATCTAAATGAAATTCAAACACATTCAAACAAAGCTATTTGAATCTAATGACAGTCAAACACACTCTACAAAGCTAATTGAATCAATTGAAAGTCAAACACATTCAAACAAAGCTATTTGAATAAAATGAAAGTCAAATACATTCTACAAAGCTAATTGAATCAAATGAAAGTCAAACACATTCAAACAAAGCTAAATGAATCAAATGAAAGTCAAACACATTCAAACAAAGCTATTTTAATTAAATGAATGTCAAATACATTCTACAAAGCTAATTGAATCAAATGAAAGTCAAACACATTCAAACAAAGCTATTTGAAGAAAATAAAAGTCAAATACATTCTACAAAGCAAATTGAAACAAATGAGAATCAAACACAGTCAAACAACGTTATTTGACTCAAATGAAAGTCAAATACATTCTACAAAGCTAATTGAATCAAATGAAAGTCAAACACATTCAAATAAAGCTATTTGAATCAAATGAAAGTCAAATATGTTCTACAAAGCTAACTGTATCAAATGAAAGTCAAACGCAATCAAATAAAGCTATATGAGTCAAATGAAAGTCAAACACATTCAAACAAAGATTTCAAATCAAATGAAAGTCAAACACATTCAAATAAAGCTATTTGAATCAAATGAAAGTCAAATACATTCTACAAAGCTAATTGAATCAAATGAAAGTCAAACACATTCAAACAAAGCTATTTGAATCAAATGAGAGTCAAATAAATTCAAACAAAGCTAATTAAATCAAATAAAAGTAAAATACATTCTACAAAGCTAATTGAATCAAATGAAAGTCAAACACATTCAAACAAAGCCTTTTAAATCAAATGAAAGTCAAACACATTCAAAAAAAGCTTTTTCATTAAATTAAAGTCAAATACATTCAAACAAAACTATATTAATCAAATGAAATTTAAATGCATTCTACAAAGAAAATTGAATTAAATTAAATTCAAACGCATTCAAACAAAGCTATTTGAATCAAATGACAGTCAAATACATTTTACAAACCTAATTGAATAAATTGAAAGTCAAACACATTCAAATATAGCTATTTGAATCACATGAAAGCCAAATACATTCTACAAACCTAATTGAATCAAATGAAAGTCAAACACATTCAAACAAAGCTAATTGAATCAAATGAAAGTCAAACACATTCAAACAAAGCTATTTTAATTAAATGAATGTCAAATACATTCTACAAAGCTAATTGAATTAAATGAAAGTCAACCACATTCAAACAAAGCTATTTGAAGCAAATGAAAGTCAAATACATTCTACAAAGAAAATTGAAACAAATGAAAGTCAAACACAGTCAAACAAAGTTATTTGACTCAAATGAAAGTCAAATACATTCTACAAAGCTAATTGAATCAAATGAAAGTCAAACACATTCAAACAAAGCTATTTGAATCAAATGAAAGTCAAATACTTTCTACAAAGATAATTTTATCAAATGAAAGTCAAACGCAATCAAATAAAGCTATTTGAGTCAAATGAAAGTCAAACACATTCAAACAAAGCTAATTGAATCAGATGAAAGTCAAGCACATTCAAACAAAGCTATTTGAATCAAATGAAATTCAAATACATTCAACAAAGCTAATTGAATCAAATGAAAGTCAAACACATTAAAACAAAGCTATTTGAATCAAATGAAAGTCAAACACATTCAAACAAAGCTATTTAAATCAAATGAGAGTCAAATACATTCAAACAAAGCTAATTAAATGGAATAAAAGTCTACTACATTCTACAAAGCTCATTGAATTAAATTAAAGTCAAACACATTCAAACAAAGCTAATTGAGTCAAATGAAAGTCAAACACATTCAAACAAAGATTTCGAATCAAATGAAAATCAAATACATTCTACAAAGCTAGTTGAATCAAATGAAAGTCAAACACATTCAAATAAAGCTATTTGAATCAAATGAAAGTCAAATACATTCTACAAAGCTAATTGAATCAAATGAAAGTCAAACACATTCAAACAAAGCTATTTGAATCAGATGAGAGTCAAATAAATTCAAACAAAGCTAATTAAATCAAATAAAAGTAAAATACATTCTACAAAGCTAATTGAATTAAATGAAAGTCAAACACATTCAAACAAAGCCTTTTAAATCAAATGAAAGTCAAACACATTCAAAAAAAGCTTTTTCATTAAATGAAAGTCAAATACATTCAAACAAAGCAATATTAATCAAATGAAAGTGAAATGCATTCTACAAAGCAAATTGAATTAAATTAAATGATGTGGATCAAGAGGGAAATTCTTTTGAAGAGCCAATCATATTGGTTTTAAGGCCAATAGGGTTTGAGCTTGGAGTAAAGAATCAAGAATGGTTAACATGCGCAGCCATTGAAGAAGAAGTCAAGGTCCAGTTGGGTTCCGACGACGGCAGCGGCGGCGACGCGCCGATCTGGGTGCCACGCGCCGGCTCCCTAGCTCCGGCCTGAGTCCAGCTACACGGCGGTGGGGCGCGTGTCGATGATGGCGGCGCGTGAGGTGGTGGTTCGGCGGCAGTACGAAAAGAAAGATTTTCCTAACTTAGTTTTTTCTAGAGTTTTTGCTTGCAAGTTTTTACCTTTCACTTGAAAGGGTTTTTCTTGGTTTAAGCAATTAGGAATCTTCTTAATTTCTGTTATTTTAGTTTAAAATAATTTCTAAGTCAATTAGGAATTGTTTTAAGAAGTTTTAGTTTAATTAGAACTAGTCTTATTACTAGTTTCCTAGTTCCATTAGAATTGGTTTTCCTATTCTATCTAGGATACTTGGGGATCAAGGCTAGGGTTTTTTTTCCTAGTTCGAATAGACTTAGGAATAGTTAGTTTAGTCTATAAATAAGGGATTTTTCGTGGCTTTGGATACACAACCAAAAACCAGAAAATTCAATACAAGTTTATTGTTTGTTTTGCTTAATTGCTTACAAATTCTTTTGCTAGTTTTCAATTCAAGGAGTTGTTTTGATAATTAGAACGTTCAATTCTTAGTTCTAGGAGTAGTCTAAGTTTTGTTCATCAAAGTACTTAGTTCCAGGAGTGGTCTAGGTAATTTGAGAGGCGTTGAATTCGTTCCAGGAGTGGTCGTTTTCAAAGTCATATCCGGTTCGTTATTCTTAAGTTGTTCGATTTTCTTAGGAAATTCGAAGGGCTTGTGTTACTTGTGTGATTTTAGATTCTTTATTAAGTTAAGGGGTTTAAAATCCACATCAAATTGGTATCAGAGCCAGGTTGATACCACATCAAATTGGTATCAGATTTCAGGGGTTTTTGATCGTTCAACAATTCGTTCATCAAATCGCACTTGTTCTCGGATAACCAGTTTTTCTGTCAACTTCAGAAGGCTCGTTCTCCTTCGTTACAAGGTCTTTTCAGGTGATTCGTTTTTTGATTTTGGGTGAAATTTTGTCTACTTTCTGCCTGTGAAATTTCGGAATTTTTCGAGTTCGTGTGCTATTAAACTGGACTGTTTTCCGCAACTGTGTCAGTTTTGGTCCGATTTAATACTTATTGCTCGTTGTGTGCGATTTTGTTCCAAGTTGTGTTGCGATTTTTGTGGGATATACCTGTGTGGATAAGGGTTCTTTTATTTCTGTTTTTTTCACATAATTATGGAGGAAGGGATCCGAAAATCTATGGATGAATTTGCAAAGTTACTTAAAGGTCATAAAAAGAAGAAAAAACATGAAGATGATAACGTAGATTTTGGCTTTGGTAACAAACATATGCTTATGGAGCGACTGAATTTACATGAAGAAATTATTTTTCAAGGTCAACAAGATAGTTTGTTTCATACTCGATGCAAAGTTGTTGATAGAACTTGTAGGGTGATCATTGATAGTGGTTCGTGTACCAATGTAGCGTCTACAGAGATGGTTACTAAACTCCAACTTCCTACAAGAGATCATGAAAAAACCATATAAGTTGGGTTGGCTAGATAATTCTATGGGTTTTCATGTAGAACAACAAGCTTTGGTGAATTTCTCCATTGGCAATTACAAGGAAGAATTATGGTGCGATGTGATTCCTATGAGTGCTTGTCACGTTCTTTTAGGAAGACCATGGCAATTTGATCGACATGTTAAACATGATGGTGTGGCCAACACATATTCGGTCAAGGTGGGAAACAAGAGGTTCAAACTTATTCCTTTAACTATTATTCCATGCCGCGTTAAAGTTAAAGAGATGGAGGAAGATTGTCAAAAGGATAAGGAAGAGGAACATGTAGGTGCTAAAGAGCTCGAAGAAAAGGTGAGTGAAACAATTGATGTTCCAATTGTGTGTGACGTTGTTCAAGATCAGATTATTCATAATGATCTACCAATGGTGGTGTCGGAAAAGGTTTTTGATACTATTGAGGAGCCATTCGTGAATCAAGATAATAATTTAATGGTTTCTTTAGAAGTGGTGGATTCATTAGGCATGCATAAAGAGAAGAAATTGTTAGTCATACATGAGAAAAATATCATGAAGCCTAAAGTGTTCTTATGGTCAACTTCGAAGACCAAGGACCAAATTGAGAATTGGTTGTTTCTAAAATATTGCCTTGCTCGTGGTGATGTTGTTACATTGCTTAAAATTGCTAGCGTTGAGGTAATAGTTCTTTTGGCTTGTATTCGTCGAATTTGGATGGTTTCATGGAATTGTTCTCCTTACATGGATGATGCGAATTTGAGGACAAATTCTTTTGAAGAGGGGGAGAATGATGTGGATCAAGAGGGAAATTCTTTTGAAGAGCCAATCATATTGGTTTTAAGGCCAATAGGGTTTGAGCTTGGAGTAAAGAATCAAGAATGGTTAACATGCGCAGCCATTGAAGAAGAAGTCAAGGTCCAGTTGGGTTCCGACGACGGCAGCGGCGGCGACGCGCCGATCTGGGTGCCACGCGCCGGCTCCCTAGCTCCGGCCTGAGTCCAGCTACACGGCGGTGGGGCGCGTGTCGATGATGGCGGCGCGTGAGGTGGTGGTTCGGCGGCAGTACGAAAAGAAAGATTTTCCTAACTTAGTTTTTTCTAGAGTTTTTGCTTGCAAGTTTTTACCTTTCACTTGAAAGGGTTTTTCTTGGTTTAAGCAATTAGGAATCTTCTTAATTTCTGTTATTTTAGTTTAAAATAATTTCTAAGTCAATTAGGAATTGTTTTAAGAAGTTTTAGTTTAATTAGAACTAGTCTTATTACTAGTTTCCTAGTTCCATTAGAATTGGTTTTCCTATTCTATCTAGGATACTTGGGGATCAAGGCTAGGGTTTTTTTTCCTAGTTCGAATAGACTTAGGAATAGTTAGTTTAGTCTATAAATAAGGGATTTTTCGTGGCTTTGGATACACAACCAAAAACCAGAAAATTCAATACAAGTTTATTGTTTGTTTTGCTTAATTGCTTACAAATTCTTTTGCTAGTTTTCAATTCAAGGAGTTGTTTTGATAATTAGAACGTTCAATTCTTAGTTCTAGGAGTAGTCTAAGTTTTGTTCATCAAAGTACTTAGTTCCAGGAGTGGTCTAGGTAATTTGAGAGGCGTTGAATTCGTTCCAGGAGTGGTCGTTTTCAAAGTCATATCCGGTTCGTTATTCTTAAGTTGTTCGATTTTCTTAGGAAATTCGAAGGGCTTGTGTTACTTGTGTGATTTTAGATTCTTTATTAAGTTAAGGGGTTTAAAATCCACATCAAATTGGTATCAGAGCCAGGTTGATACCACATCAAATTGGTATCAGATTTCAGGGGTTTTTGATCGTTCAACAATTCGTTCATCAAATCGCACTTGTTCTCGGATAACCAGTTTTTCTGTCAACTTCAGAAGGCTCGTTCTCCTTCGTTACAAGGTCTTTTCAGGTGATTCGTTTTTTTGATTTTGGGTGAAATTTTGTCTACTTTCTGCCTGTGAAATTTCGGAATTTTTCGAGTTCGTGTGCTATTAAACTGGACTGTTTTCCGCAACTGTGTCAGTTTTGGTCCGATTTAATACTTATTGCTCGTTGTGTGCGATTTTGTTCCAAGTTGTGTTGCGATTTTTGTGGGATATACCTGTGTGGATAAGGGTTCTTTTATTTCTGTTTTTTTCACATAATTATGGAGGAAGGGATCCGAAAATCTATGGATGAATTTGCAAAGTTACTTAAAGGTCATAAAAAGAAGAAAAAACATGAAGATGATAACGTAGATTTTGGCTTTGGTAACAAACATATGCTTATGGAGCGACTGAATTTACATGAAGAAATTATTTTTCAAGGTCAACAAGATAGTTTGTTTCATACTCGATGCAAAGTTGTTGATAGAACTTGTAGGGTGATCATTGATAGTGGTTCGTGTACCAATGTAGCGTCTACAGAGATGGTTACTAAACTCCAACTTCCTACAAGAGATCATGAAAAACCATATAAGTTGGGTTGGCTAGATAATTCTATGGGTTTTCATGTAGAACAACAAGCTTTGGTGAATTTCTCCATTGGCAATTACAAGGAAGAATTATGGTGCGATGTGATTCCTATGAGTGCTTGTCACGTTCTTTTAGGAAGACCATGGCAATTTGATCGACATGTTAAACATGATGGTGTGGCCAACACATATTCGGTCAAGGTGGGAAACAAGAGGTTCAAACTTATTCCTTTAACTATTATTCCATGCCGCGTTAAAGTTAAAGAGATGGAGGAAGATTGTCAAAAGGATAAGGAAGAGGAACATGTAGGTGCTAAAGAGCTCGAAGAAAAGGTGAGTGAAACAATTGATGTTCCAATTGTGTGTGACGTTGTTCAAGATCAGATTATTCATAATGATCTACCAATGGTGGTGTCGGAAAAGGTTTTTGATACTATTGAGGAGCCATTCGTGAATCAAGATAATAATTTAATGGTTTCTTTAGAAGTGGTGGATTCATTAGGCATGCATAAAGAGAAGAAATTGTTAGTCATACATGAGAAAAATATCATGAAGCCTAAAGTGTTCTTATGGTCAACTTCGAAGACCAAGGACCAAATTGAGAATTGGTTGTTTCTAAAATATTGCCTTGCTCGTGGTGATGTTGTTACATTGCTTAAAATTGCTAGCGTTGAGGTAATAGTTCTTTTGGCTTGTATTCGTCGAATTTGGATGGTTTCATGGAATTGTTCTCCTTACATGGATGATGCGAATTTGAGGACAAATTCTTTTGAAGAGGGGGAGAATGATGTGGATCAAGAGGGAAATTCTTTTGAAGAGCCAATCATATTGGTTTTAAGGCCAATAGGGTTTGAGCTTGGAGTAAAGAATCAAGAATGGTTAACATGCGCAGCCATTGAAGAAGAAGTCAAGGTCCAGTTGGGTTCCGACGACGGCAGCGGCGGCGACGCGCCGATCTGGGTGCCACGCGCCGGCTCCCTAGCTCCGGCCTGAGTCCAGCTACACGGCGGTGGGGCGCGTGTCGATGATGGCGGCGCGTGAGGTGGTGGTTCGGCGGCAGTACGAAAAGAAAGATTTTCCTAACTTAGTTTTTTCTAGAGTTTTTGCTTGCAAGTTTTTACCTTTCACTTGAAAGGGTTTTTCTTGGTTTAAGCAATTAGGAATCTTCTTAATTTCTGTTATTTTAGTTTAAAATAATTTCTAAGTCAATTAGGAATTGTTTTAAGAAGTTTTAGTTTAATTAGAACTAGTCTTATTACTAGTTTCCTAGTTCCATTAGAATTGGTTTTCCTATTCTATCTAGGATACTTGGGGATCAAGGCTAGGGTTTTTTTTTCCTAGTTCGAATAGACTTAGGAATAGTTAGTTTAGTCTATAAATAAGGGATTTTTCGTGGCTTTGGATACACAACCAAAAACCAGAAAATTCAATACAAGTTTATTGTTTGTTTTGCTTAATTGCTTACAAATTCTTTTGCTAGTTTTCAATTCAAGGAGTTGTTTTGATAATTAGAACGTTCAATTCTTAGTTCTAGGAGTAGTCTAAGTTTTGTTCATCAAAGTACTTAGTTCCAGGAGTGGTCTAGGTAATTTGAGAGGCGTTGAATTCGTTCCAGGAGTGGTCGTTTTCAAAGTCATATCCGGTTCGTTATTCTTAAGTTGTTCGATTTTCTTAGGAAATTCGAAGGGCTTGTGTTACTTGTGTGATTTTAGATTCTTTATTAAGTTAAGGGGTTTAAAATCCACATCATTAAATTCAAACACATTCAAACAAAGCTAATTGAATCAGATGAAAGTCAAGCACATTCAAACAAAGCTATTTTAATCAAATGAAAGTCAAATACATTCTACAAAGCTAACTGAATCAAATGAAAGTCAAACACATTCAAACAAACCTATTTGAATCAAATGAAAGTCAAACACATTCAAACAAAGCTATTTGAATCAAAAGAGAGTCAAATACATTCAAACAATGCTAATTAAATCAAATAAAAGTCTAATACATTCTACAACTCTAATTGAATTAAATTAAAGTCAAACACATTCAAACAAAGCTAATTGAATCAAATGAAAGTCAAACACATTCAAACAAAGATTTCAAATCAAATGAAAGTCAAATACATTCTACAATGCTAATTGAATCAAATGAAAGTCAAACACATTCAAATAAAATTATTTGAATCAAATGAAAGTCAAATACATTCTACAAAGCTAATTGAATCAAATGAAAGTCAAACACATTCAAACAAAGCTATTTGAATCAAATGAGAGTCAAATAAATTCAAACAAAGCTAATTAAATCAAATAAAAGTAAAATACATTCTACAAAGCTAATTGAATCAAATGAAAGTCAAACACATTCAAACAAAGCCTTTTAAATCAAATGAAAGTCAAACACATTCAAAAAAAGCTTTTTCATTAAATTAAAGTCAAATACATTCAAACAAAACTATATTAATCAAATGAAATTTAAATGCATTCTACAAAGAAAATTGAATTAAATTAAATTCAAACACATTCAAACAAAGCTATTTGAATCAAATGACAGTCAAATACATTCTACAAAGCTAACTGAATCAATTGAAAGTCAAACACATTCAAACAAAGCTAATTGAATCAAAAGAAAGTCAAATACGTTCAACAAAGCTAATTGAATCAAATGAAAGTCAAACACATTCAAACAAAGCTAATTGAATCAAATGAAAGTCAAGCACATTCAAACAAAGCTATTTTAATCAAATGAAAGTCAAATACATTCTACAAAGCTAATTGAATCAAATGAAAGTCAAACACATTCAAACAAAGCTATTTGGATCAAATGAAAGTCAAACACATTCAAACAAAGCTATTTGAATCAAATGAGAGTCAAATACATTCAAACAAAGCTAATTAAATCAAATAAAAGTCTAATACGTTCTACAAATCTAATTGTATCAAATGAAAATCAAACGCAATCAAATAAAGCTATTTGAGTCAAATGAAAGTCAAACACATTCAAACAACGTTGTTTAAATTAAATGAAAGTGAAATGTATTGTACAAAGCTAATTGAATCAAATGAAAGTGAAACGCACTCAAACAAAGCTATTTGAATCAAATGAAAGTCAAATACATTCAACAAAGCTAATTGAATCAAATGAAACTCAAACACATTCAAACAAAGCTAATTGAATCAGATGAAAGTCAAGCACATTCAAACAAAGCTATTTTAATCAAATGAAAGTCAAATACATTCTACAAAGCTAATTTAATCAAATGAAAGTCAAACACATTCAAACAAAGCTATTTGAATCAAATGAAAGTCAAACACATTCAAACAAAGCTATTTGAATCAAATGAGAGTCAAATACATTCAAACAATGCTAATTAAATCAAATAAAAGTCTAATACATTCTACAACGCTAATTGAATTAAATTAAAGTCAAACACATTCAAACAAAGCTAATTGAATCAAATGAAAGTCAAACACATTCAAACAAAGATTTCAAATCAAATGAAAGTCAAATACATTCTACAATGCTAATTGAATTAAATGAAAGTCAAACACATTCAAATAAAATTATTTGAATCAAATGAAAGTCAAATACATTCTACAAAGCTAATTGAATCAAATGAAAGTCAAACACATTCAAACAAAGCTATTTGAATCAAATGAGAGTCAAATAAATTCAAACAAAGCTAATTAAATCAAATAAAAGTAAAATACATTCTACAAAGCTAATTGAATCAAATGAAAGTCAAACACATTCAAACAAAGCCTTTTAAATCAAATGAAAGTCAAACACATTCAAAAAAAGCTTTTTCATTAAATTAAAGTCAAATACATTCAAACAAAACTATATTAATCAAATGAAATTTAAATGCATTCTACAAAGAAAATTGAATGAAATTAAATTCAAACACATTCAAACAAAGCTATTTGAATCAAATGACAGTCAAATACATTCTACAAAGCTAATTGAATCAATTGAAAGTCAAACACATTCAAATATAGCTATTTGAATCACATGAAAGCCAAATACATTCTACAAAGCTAATTGAATCAAATGAAAGTCAAACACATTCAAACAAAGCTAATTGAATCAAATGAAAGTCAAACACATTCAAACAAAGCTATTTTAATTAAATGAATGTCAAATACATTCTACAAAGCTAATTGATTTAAATGAAAGTCAACCACATTCAAACAAAGCTATTTGAAGCAAATGAAAGTCAAATACATTCAACAAAGAAAATTGAAACAAATGAAAGTCAAACACAGTCAAACAAAGTTATTTGACTCAAATGAAAGTCAAATACATTCTACAAAGCTAATTGAATCAAATGAAAGTCAAACACATTCAAACAAAGCTATTTGAATCAAATGAAAGTCAAATACTTTCTACGAAGATAATTTTATCAAATGAAAGTCAAACGCAATCAAATAAAGCTATTTGAGTCAAATGAAAGTCAAACACATTCAAACAAAGCTAATTGAATCAGATGAAAGTCAAGCACATTCAAACAAAGCTATTTGAATCAAATGAAATTCAAATACATTCAACAAAGCTAATTGAATCAAATGAAAGTCAAACACATTCAAACAAAGCTATTTGAATCAAATGAAAGTCAAACACATTCAAACAAAGCTATTTAAATCAAATGAGAGTCAAATACATTCAAACAAAGCTAATTAAATGAAATAAAAGTCTACTACATTCTACAAAGCTCATTGAATTAAATTAAAGTCAAATACATTCAAAAAAAGCTAATTAAGTCAAATGAAAGTCAAACACATTCAAACAAAGATTTCGAATCAAATGAAAATCAAATACATTCTACAAAGCTAGTTGAATCAAATGAAAGTCAAACACATTCAAATAAAGCTATTTGAATCAAATGAAAGCCAAATACATTCTACAAAGCTAATTGAATCAAATGAAAGTCAAACACATTCAAACAAAGCTATTTGAATCAAATGAAAGTCAAACACATTCAAACAAAGCTATTTGAATCAAATGAGAGTCAAATAAATTCAAACAAAGCTAATTAAATCAAATAAAAGTAAAATACATTCTACAAAGCTAATTGAATCAAATGAAAGTCAAACACATTCAAACAAAGCCTTTTAAATCAAATGAAAGTCAAACACATTCAAAAAAAGCTTTTTCATTAAATGAAAGTCAAATACATTCAAACAAAGCTATATTAATCAAATGAAAGTGAAATGCATTCTACAAAGCAAATTGAATTAAATTAAATTCAAACACATTCAAACAAAGCTATTTGAATCAAATGACAGTCAAATACATTCTACAAAGCTAATTGAATCAATTAAAAGTCACACACATGCAAATAAAGCTATTTGAATCCAATGAAAGTCAAATACATTCTACAAAGCTAATTGAATCAAATGAAAGTCAAACACATTCAAACAAAGCTAATTGAAGCAAATGAAAGTCAAACACATTCAAACAAAGCTATTTTAATTAAATGAATGTCAAGTACATTCTACAAAGCTAATTGAATTAAATGAAAGTCAAACACATTCAAACAAAGCTATTTGAAGCAAATGAAAGTCAAATACATTCCACAAAGAAAATTGAAGCAAATGAAAGTCAAACACAGTCAAACAAAGTTATTTGACTCAAACGAAAGTCAAATACATTCTACAAAGCTCATTGAATCAAATGAAAGTGAAACACATTCAAACAAAGCTATTTGAATCGAATGAAAGTCAAATACGTTCTACAAAGCTAATTGTATCAAATGAAAGTCAAACGCAATCAAATAAAGCTATTTAAGTCAAATGAAAGTCAAACATATTCAAACAAAGCTAATTTAATCAGATGAAAGTCAAGCACATTTAAACAAAGCTATTTGAATCAAATGAAATTCAAATACATTGAACAAAGCAAATTGAATCAAATGAAAGTCAAACACATTCAAACAAAGCTATTTGAATAAAATGAAAGTCAAACACATTCAAACAAAGCCTTTTAAATCAAATGAAAGTCAAACACATTCAAAAAAAGCTTTTTAATTTAAATGAAAGTCAAATACATTCAAACAAAGCTATATTAATCAAATGAAAGTGAAATGCATTCTACAAAGCAAATTGAATTAAATAAAATTCAAACACATTCAAACAAAGCTATTTGAATCAAATGACAGTCAAATACATTCTACAAAGCTAATTGAATCAATTGAAAGTCAAACACATTCAAATAAAGCTATTTGAATCAAATGAAAGTCAAACACATTCTACAAAGCTAATTGAATCAAATGAAAGTCAAACACATTCAAACAAAGCTAATTGAATCAAATGATAGTCAAACACATTCAAACAAAGCTAATTGAATCATATGAAAGTCAAACACATTCAAACAAAGCTAATTGAATCAAATGAAAGTCAAGCACATTCAAACAAAGCTATTTGAGTCAAATGAAAGTCAAACACATTCAAACAAAGTTGTTTAAATTAAATGAAAGTGAAATGTATTCTACATTGCTAATTGAATCAAACGAAATTTAAACGCATTCTAACAAAGATATTTGAATCAAATGAGAGTTAAATATATTCTACAAAGCTAATTGAATCAAATGAAAGTCAAACACATTCAAACAAAGCTATTTTAATCAAATGAAAGTCAAATACATTCTACAAAGCTAATTGAATCAAATGAAAGTCAAACACATTCAAACAAATCTATTTAAATTAAATGAATGTCAAATACATTCTACAAAGCTAATTGAACCAAATGAAAGTCAAACACATTCAAACAAAGCTATTTGAAGAAAATGAAAGTCAAATACATTCTACAAAGAAAATTGAAACAAATGAAAGTCAAACACAGTCAAACAAAGTTATTTGACTCAAATGAAAGTCAAATACATTCTACAAAGCTCATTGAATCAAAGTAAAGTCAAACACATTCAAACAAAGCTATTTGAATCAAATGAAAGTCATATACGATCTACAAAGCTAATTCTATCAAATGAAAGTCAAACGCAATCAAATAAAGCTATTTGAGTCAAATGAAAGTCAAACACATTCAAACAAAGTTGTTTAAATTAAATGAAAGTGAAATGTATTCTACAAAGCTAATTGAATCAAATGAAAGTTGAACGCATTCAAACAAAGCTATTTGAATCAAATGAGAGTCAAATACATTCTACAAAGCTAATTGAATTAAATTAAAGTCAAACACATTCAAACAAAGCTAATTGAATCAAATGAAAGTCAAACACATTCAAACAAAGATTTCGAATCAAATGAAAGTCAAATACATTCTACAAAGCTAATTGAATCAAATGAAAGTCAAACACATTCAAGTAAAGTTATTCGAATCAAATGAAAGTCAAATACATTCTACAAAGCTAATTGAATCAAATGAAAGTCAAAAACATTCAAACAAAGCTATTTGAATCAAATGAGAGTCAAATAAATTCAAATAAAGCTAATTAAATCAAATAAAAGTAAAATACATTCTACAAAGCTAATTGAATCAAATGAAAGTCAAACACATTCAAACAAAGCCTTTTAAATCAAATGAAAGTCAAACACATTCAAACATAGCTTTTTAATTTAAATAAAATTCAATCACATTCAAACAAAGCTATATAAATCAAATGAAAGTGATATGCATTCTACAAAGCAAATTGAATTAAATGAAATTCAAACACATTCAAACAAATATATTAGAATCAAATGACAGTCAAATACATTCTACAAAGCTAATTGAATCAATTGAAAGTCAAACACATTCAAACAAATCTAATTGAATCAAATGAAAGTCAAACACATTCAAACAAAGCTATTTTAATTAAATGAATGTCAAATACATTCTACAAAGCTAATTAAATCAAATGAAAGTCAAACACATTCAAACAAAGCTAATTGAATCAAATGAATGTCAAACACATTTAAACAAAGCTATTTTAATTAAATGAATGTCAAACACATTCAAACAAAGCTATTTTAATTAAATGAATGTCAAATACATTCTACAAAGCTAATTGAATCAAATGAAAGTCAAACACATTCAAACAAAGCTATTTGAAGAAAATGAAAGTCAAATACATTCTACAAAGCAAATTGAAACAAATGAAAGTCAAACACGGTCAAACAAAGGTATTTGACTCAAATGAAAGTCAAATACATTCTACAAAGCTAATTGAATCAAATGAAAGTCAAACACATTCAAACAAAGCTAATTGAATCAGATGAAAGTCAAGCACATTCAAACAAAGCTATTTGAATCAAATGAAATTCAAATACATTCAACAAAGCAAATTGAATAAAATGAAAGTCAAACACATTCAACCAAAGCTATTTGAATCAAATGAAAGTCAAACACATTCAAACAAAGCTATTTGAATCAAATGAGAGTCAAATACATTCAAACAAAGCTAATTAAATCAAATAAAAGTCTAATACATTCTATAAAGCTAATTGAATTAAATTAAACTCAAATACATTCAAACAACGCTAATTGAAACAAATGAAAGTCAAACACATTCAAACAAAGATTTCGAATAAAATGAAAGTCAAATACATTCAAACAAAGCTATATTAATCAAATGAAAGTCAAATACATTCTACAAAGCTAATTAAATCAAATGAAAGTCAAACACATTCAAATAAAGCTATTTGAATCAAATGAAAGTCAAATACATTCTACAAAGCTAATTGAATCAAATGAAAGTCAAAAACATTCAAACAAAGCTATTTGAATCAAATGAGAGTCAAATAAATTCAAACAAAGCTAATTAAATCAAATAAAAGTAAAATACATTCTACAAAGCTAATTGAATCAAATGAAAGTCAAACACATTCAAACAAAGCCTTTTAAATCAAATGAAAGTCAAACACATTCAAACAATGCTTTTTAATTTAATTGAAAGTCAAACACATTCAAACAAAGCTATATAAATCAAATGAAAGTGAAATGCATTCTACAAAGCAAATTGAATTAAATGAAATTCAAACACATTCAAACAAATATATTAGAATCAAATGACAGTCAAATACATTCTACAAAGCTAATTGAATCAACTGAAAGTCAAACACATTCAAACAAATCTAATTGAATCAAATGAAAGTCAAACACATTCAAACAAAGCTATTTTAATTAAATGAATGTCAAATACATTCTACAAAGCTAATTGAATCAAATGAAAGTCAAACACATTCAAACAAAGCTATTTGAATCAAATGAAAGTCAAACACATTCAAACAAAGCTATTTTAATTAAATGAATGTCAAGTACATTCTACAAAGCTAATTGAATCAAATGAAAGTCAAACACATTCAAACAAAGCTATTTGAAGAAAATGAAAGACAAATACATTCTACAAAGCAAATTGAAACAAATGAAAGTCAAACACGGTCAAACAAAGGTATTTGACTCAAATGAAAGTCAAATACATTCTACAAAGCTAATTGAATCAAATGAAAGTCAAACACATTCAAACAAAGCTAATTGAATCAGATGAAAGTCAAGCACATTCAAACAAAGCTATTTGAATCAAATGAAATTCATACATTCAACAAAGCAAATTGAATCAAATGAAAGTCAAACACATTCAAACAAAGCTATTTGAATCAAATGAAAGTCAAACACATTCAAACAAAGCTATTTGAATCAAATGAGAGTCAAATTCATTCAAACAAAGCTAATTAAATCAAATAAAAGTCTAATACATTCTATAAAGCTAAATGAATTAAATTAAAGTCAAACACATTCAAACAAAGCTAATTGAATCAAATGAAAGTCAAACACATTCAAACAAAGATTTCGAATCAAATGAAAGTCAAATACATTCTACAAAGCTAATTGAATCAAATGAAAGTCAAACACATTCAAATAAATTTATTCGAATCAAATGAAAGTCAAATAAATTCTACAAAGCTAATTGAATCAAACGAAAGTCAAACACATTCAAACAAAGCTAATTGAAGCAAATGAAAGTCAAACACATTCAAACAAAGCTATTTTAATTAAATGAATGTCAAATACATTCTACAAAGCTAATTGAATTAAATGAAAGTCAAACACATTCAAACAAAGCTATTTGAAGCAAATGAAAGTCAAATACATTCTACAAAGAAAATTGAAACAAATGAAAGTCAAACACAGTCAAACAAAGTTATTTGACTCAAATGAAAGTCAAATACATTCTACAAAGCTCATTGAATCAAATGAAAGTCAAACACATTCAAACAAAGCTATTTGAATAAAATGAAAGTCAAACACATTTAAACAAAGCCTTTTAAATCAAATGAAAGTCAAACACATTCAAAAAAAGCTTTTTAATTTAAATGAAAGTCAAATACATTCAAACAAAGCTATATTAATCAAATGAAAGTTAAATGCATTCTACAAAGCAAATTGAATGAAATAAAATTCAAACACATTCAAACAAAGCTATTTGAATCAAATGACAGTCAAATACATTCTACAAAGCTAATTGAATCAATTGAAAGTCAAACACATTCAAATAAAGCTATTTGAATCAAACGAAAGTCAAATACATTCTACAAAGCTAATTAAATCAAATGAAAGTCAAACACATTCAAACAAAGCTAATTGAATCAATTGAAAGTCAAACACATTCAAACAAAGTTATTTTAATTAAATGAATGTCAAATACATTCTACAAAGCTAATTGAATCAAATGAAAGTCAAACACATTCAAACAAAGCTATTTGAAGCAAATGAAAATCAAATACATTCTACAAAGAAAATTGAAACAAATGAAAGTCAAACACAGTCAAACAAAGTTATTTGACTCAAATGAAAGTCAAATACATTCTACAAAGCTAATTGAATCAAAGTAAAGTCAAACACATTCAAACAAAGCTATTTGAATCAAATGAAAGTCAAATACGATCTACAAAGCTAATTCTATCAAATGAAAGTCAAACGCAATCAGATAAAGCTATTTGAGTCAAATGAAAGTCAAACACATTCAAACAAAGTTGTTTAAATTAAATGAAAGTGAAATGTATTCTACAAAGCTGATTGAATCAAATGAAAGTTGAATGCATTCAAACAAAGCTATTTGAATCAAATGAGAGTCAAATACATTCTACAAAGCTAATTGAATTAAATTAAAGTCAAACACATTCAAACAAAGCTAATTGAATCAAATGAAAGTCAAACACATTCAAACAAAGATTTCAAATCAAATGAAAGTCAAATGCATTCTACAAAGCTAATTGAATCAAATGAAAGTCAAACACATTCAAATAAAGCTATTTGAATCAAATGAAAGTCAAATACGATCTACAAAGCTAATTCTATCAAATGAAAGTCAAACGCAATCAAATAAAGCTATTTGAGTCAAATGAAAGTCAAACACATTCAAACAAAGTTGTTTAAATTAAATGAAAGTGAAATGTATTCTACAAAGCTTATTGAATCAAATGAAAGTTGAACGCATTCAAACAAAGCTATTTGAATCAAATGAGAGTCAAATACATTCTACAAAGCTGTTTGCAATAATCTGATTTTTCATTCACATTTGCTTGCTATTTATAGTGAGCAAGCATCTTAAGTACAAGCTAAGTCAAGTGGCTTAAAGCTCACTTGTTACACGTCCAACTAAGTACATATCAGCTTTTTGTAGTCTAGATACATTAATAAAAGAAGCCTTACTTAGCTAGATACATCAAGAGCAAATGACGGTTTGTAACCTCCAAATTATGAGTGAAATAAAATCAGAAACAAGAGAGTATAACCCCCCCTTGATTCACGCCAATCAAAGCAGCAACTTGGAGTTGTAACGGCTCCCCTTTTCACGCCCAAATTCAAACAGCAAGTGAAGTGTAACTCCCCCTTGTTTCAAGCCTTGAATTAAGCTTGAATGTATGTAGACAAGGATGTACTTGGACGCCTCTTGAATGTACCCATTGCTGGCTGAAATAAACGGCCACTTGAAGGCTCATTTTAAAGCTTGTAACTCCTCATTGAAGCTGATTGTAACACCCAAGTTAAAGCCTTAAAATACCTCCAAATTAGTTTCGGATTTTATGCCTTCTTCACAAGCTTAAACGGCTGCTTTTGTGATGCATCTTGATCTTGTACTTGATGTGTGAATGTAACATTACATGTTCAGCTAAAAGAACTAAAGAGCATAACTAATTTGCAAACTTAAAATAAGATTAAAGTTTACAACTTATTCAAAGCATAAAAGAAGTAAAACGAACTAGCTAACGAACTAATTAATAAGAACAACAAGAAATTCAAGTGGTTGAATATCTTGCTGCCCAATGATAGAATGCATAGCACCAACGCATGATGCTACATCTTGAACCAACGAAATGTCCATAACCAAGTTGTTAGGCTTGGCTACAACATTCCCCCCTTCTTGAAAAGAGTTTGCCCTCAAACTCGGCAACTCTTCAAACTCATCATAATAAGGTGACAAATCAGCCACATTAAAGGTGCTAGAAACACCATAATCTCCGGGCAACTCAACCTTGTAAGCATTATCATTCACCTTTTCAACAATGGCAAATGGACCATCACTACGAGGACTAACCTTGGACCGTCTTTTGGAAGGAAATCTTTCCTTTCGAAGGTGAATCCAAACTAAGTCACCGGGCTGAAAATGGACCTCCTTTCGTTTCTTGTCATAGTATGCCTTAGTCTTTGCATTAGCTTGTTCAATTTTGGAACGAACTTGCTCATGCATAGACTTGATTTCGTTTGCACGCACCTCGGCATCTTTGCTGAACTTGCTTGGTGAGGGAATGGGAGTGAGGTCAATAGGAGTGCACGGATTGAATCCATACACCACTTCAAAAGGACTCAAACCTGTTGTCTTGCTAGGCACACGATTGTAAGCAAACTCCGCATGAGGAAGCATCTCTTCCCATTGCTTGGGACGTTTAGTAGCCAAAGAACGCAACAAGGATCCCAAAGTTCTATTAGTCACTTCGGTTTGGCCATCTGTTTGAGGATGACTTGAAGTGCTAAAGTTCAATTTCGTGCCCATCTTCTTCCATAATGTAAGCCAAAAATGACTTAGAAATTTTGGATCACGATCACTCACCATGGATTTAGGTACACCATGTAAACGAACAATCTCATTGAAAAACAAGTTAGCAACATGAGTAGCATCATAAGTTGTATGACAAGCAATAAAATGAGCCATTTTAGAAAATCGATCAACAACAACCATTATAGAATCTTTCTTTCGTTGGGTGATAGGAAGTCCCACAACGAAATCAAGACTAATATCTTCCCATGGTGCTTGTGGAATAGGTAAGGGCAAAAGATAGCCTTGAGGTAGACTATGACTCTTGGCCTTTTGACATATCACGCATCTTTTCACAATGAACTCCACATCACGGACCAACCTAGGCCAATGAAAGTATTCTTGGATAAGAAGAGTAGTCTTCTCTATGCCAAAGTGTCCCGCCATTCCTCCTTCATGAAACTCTTTGATAAGAGATTCTCTTAGGCTTGATCTTGGAATGCACAACCTGTTTCCTTTGAACAAATAGCCATCTAAAATGTAATAATCTTTGTAAGCATGATTAGAACATTTTAAAAACAAATCACTAAAATCATGATCATTTTTGTAACTTGCTTTAACATCTTCGACACTAATCACCCTTGCTTTGAAAGAGTTCAAGAGGGTGTATCTTCTTGAAAGCGCATCAGCCCCTTTGTTCATGGCGCCTCTCCTATGCTTGATCACGAAATGAAAGGCTTGCAAATACTCCACCCATTTGGCATGGCGAGGTTGGAGTTTTTGTTGGCTTTGAAGATACTTGAGAGCTTCATGATCGGAATGAAGGATGAACTCCTTGGAAATGAGGTAATGCCTCCAATGGTCCAAAGCACGAACAAGAGCAAAGAACTCCTTATCATAGGTGCTATACTTCCGTTGTGCTTCATTGAGTTTTTCACTAAAGTAGGCAAGGGGACGCCCAACTTGTGATAAGACAGCACCAATACCAACTCCACTAGCATCGCACTCAACTTCAAAAACTTCATCAAAGTTAGGCAAAGCAAGAATAGGTGCACTAGTAAGTTGATGTTTTACCTCATCAAAGGCCTTTTGAGCCTTATCATTCCAAACTAACTTCTGATTTTTAGTTAGTTCCGTGATAGGTGCCATGAGAGTGCTAAAGTTCCGTACAAATCTTCTATAGAAAGAAGCAAGTCCATGAAAGCTTCGAACTTGTTGGACGGTTTGTGGTGTAGGCCACTCACGAATTGCAGCAACTTTCTTTTCATCAACTTCAATGCCTTGTGATGAAACTTTAAAGCCAAGAAAAATAACTTGGGAAGTGAAGAAATGACACTTCTCTAAGTTACCATACAACTTTTCACGTTCAAGGGCTTCAAAAACCTGTTGCAAATGCATAGAATGCTCTTCTTCCTCCCTACTATACACCAAGATATCATCAAAATAAACTACAACAAATTTACCCATGAAAGGTTGCATAACCTGATTCATAAGGCGCATAAATGTAGATGGTGCATTAGACAAACCAAATGGCATCACAAGCCATTCATAGAGGCCCTCCTTTGTCTTGAAAGCGGTTTTCCATTCATCTCCTTCGAAAATTCGAATTTGATGATAGCCACTTCTCAAATCAATTTTAGAGAACACTTTAGAACCATGCAAATCATCAAGTAAATCATTCAACCTTGGAATAGGAAACCGGTACTTGATAGTGATTTTATTGATTGACCTACTATCAACACACATTCTCCATTCTCCATTCTTCTTAGGCACAATCAAAGTAGGACAAGCACATGGACTAAGAGACTTACGAATAAGACCCTTGGATAGTAATTCTTCCACTTGCCGCTTAATCTCTTCGGTTTCTTTTGGAGTGGTTCTATAGGCCGGTTTGTTTGGGAGCATTGATCCGGGAACAAGATCAATTTTGTGTTGTATGTCACGTTTTGGGGGTAAGCCATGGGGAATGTCTTCGGGGAAAACATGGGAAAAGGTTTTGAGAAGAGGGGTGAGGAGTGGGTGTGGCTCTTCTTGTGACGGTTTGGACGGGACATCAAGTTGGCTTAAAATGAATGGTTTGTGAGCTTTATACTCATGCAATTCTGATTTTATGAGAGTGGTAAGGTAAGTAGGGGGTGTGGATATGGGGTGATCGTTTTTGAGGTTTAGGGGGGTAAGAAGTATTTTCCGTCCATCCTTAGTGAAGGAATATGTGTTTTTATACCCATCATGCATCACACGCCTATCAAATAACCAAGGTCTACCAAGTAAAATATGACATGCATCCATAGGTATAACATCACACCACAATTCTTCTTCATAAGTTTTACCAATGCTAAATGATAACAAGACTTGTTGTGTTACTTGAATCCCTTTACCATGATTTAGCCATTGAATCACATAAGGTTTAGGGTGAGGAACGGTTTTAAGTTTCAGTTTGTCTATCATTACTTGTGAAGCTACATTGGTACAACTACCTCCATCAATAATCATTGTACATACCTTTCCACCAATGGTGCAACGAGTGTGAAAGATTGACTCACGTTGCAAACTTCCTTCCTTACCAACCATATTGCTAAGTGTGCGTCGAACCACCAAGCATTCTTGAAAATATTGCATTTGTTGCTCCATATCTTCTTTCTCTTGTGCAACCTTATTGACATATTCTTGCCAATTAGGGGGTGGGATGTCGGCCATGGTTTGTGTTTGGGTATGTGTTTGGGGTATTGTGTTTGGGTATTTGTTTGCTAGACCCCCTCCTTCTAGCGCCAAATGTTGTATATTTGGAGTAACACTCGAAATACACAAGGGATAAACCAAGGGATAGATAAGGCTAAAGAACCAAAGGCTTCTTAGATACAGTCACACCACTAAGAAACGTTTTGGATTCCTAAGATCACAAGCCAACTAGTAGCCTAAACTAGCTAACTAAGCAAAGGAAACGAAATTCCAAATCCAAGAATTTCAGGTTTTTGTTTCTAATCCAAGAAACGAATGTAAGACAAGTCTTTTTTGTTTGCAATAATCTGATTTTTCATTCACATTTGCTTGCTATTTATAGTGAGCAAGCATCTTAAGTACAAGCTAAGTCAAGTGGCTTAAAGCTCACTTGTTACACGTCCAACTAAGTACATATCAGCTTTTTGTAGTCTAGATACATTAATAAAAGAAGCCTTACTTAGCTAGATACATCAAGAGCAAATGACGGTTTGTAACCTCCAAATTATGAGTGAAATAAAATCAGAAACAAGAGAGTATAACCCCCCCTTGATTCACGCCAATCAAAGCAGCAACTTGGAGTTGTAACGGCTCCCCTTTTCACGCCCAAATTCAAACAGCAAGTGAAGTGTAACTCCCCCTTGTTTCAAGCCTTGAATTAAGCTTGAATGTATGTAGACAAGGATGTACTTGGACGCCTCTTGAATGTACCCATTGCTGGCTGAAATAAACGGCCACTTGAAGGCTCATTTTAAAGCTTGTAACTCCTCATTGAAGCTGATTGTAACACCCAAGTTAAAGCCTTAAAATACCTCCAAATTAGTTTCGGATTTTATGCCTTCTTCACAAGCTTAAACGGCTGCTTTTGTGATGCATCTTGATCTTGTACTTGATGTGTGAATGTAACATTACATGTTCAGCTAAAAGAACTAAAGAGCATAACTAATTTGCAAACTTAAAATAAGATTAAAGTTTACAACTTATTCAAAGCATAAAAGAAGTAAAACGAACTAGCTAACGAACTAATTAATAAGAACAACAAGAAATTCAAGTGGTTGAATATCTTGCTGCCCAATGATAGAATGCATAGCACCAACGCATGATGCTACATCTTGAACCAACGAAATGTCCATAACCAAGTTGTTAGGCTTGGCTACAACACTAATTGAATTAAATTAAAGTCAAACACATTCAAACAAAGCTAATTGAATCAGATGAAAGTCAAGCACATTCAAACAAAGCTATTTGAATCAAATGAAATTCAAATACATTCAACAAAGCAAATTGAATAAAATGAAAGTCAAACACATTCAACCAAAGCTATTTGAATCAAATGAAAGTCAAACACATTCAAACAAAGCTATTTGAATCAAATGTGGGTCAAATACATTCAAACAAAGCTAATTAAATCAAATAAAAATCTAATACATTCTACAAAGCTAATTGAATTAAATTAAACTCAAAACATTCAAACAACGCTAATTGAAACAAATGAAAGTCAAACACATTCAAACAAAGATTTCGAATCAAATGAAAGTCAAATACATTCTACAAAGCTAATTGAATCAAATGAAAGTCAAACACATTCAAATAAAGCTATTTGAATCAAATGAAAGTCAAATACATTCTACAAAGCTAATTGAATCAAATGAAAGTCAAAAACATTCAAACAAAGCTATTTGAATCAAATGTGAGTCAAATAAATTCAAACAAAGCTAATTAAATCAAATAAAAGTAAAATACATTCTACAAAGCTAATTGAATCAAATGAATGTCAAACACATTCAAATAAAGCTATTTGAATCAAATGAAAGTCAAATACATTCTACAATGCTAATTGAATCAACTGAAAGTCAAACACATTCAAACAAAGCTAATTGAATCAAATGATAGTCAAACGCATTCAAACAAAGCTAATTGAATCAAATGAAAGTCAAACACATTCAAACAAAGCTAATTGAATCAAATGAAAGTCAAGCACATTCAAACAAAGCTATTTGAAGCAAATGAAAGTCAAATACATTCTACAAAGAAAATTGAAACAAATGAAAGTCAAACACAGTCAAACAAAGTTATTTGACTCAAATGAAATTAAAATACATTCTACAAAGCTAATTGAATCAAAGTAAAGTCAAACACATTCAAACAAAGCTATTTGAATCAAATGAAAGTCAAATACGATCTACAAAGCTAATTCTATCAAATGAAAGTCAAACGCAATCAAATAAAGCTATTTGAGTCAAATGAAAGTCAAACACATTCAAACAAAGTTGTTTAAATTAAATGAAAGTGAAATGTATTCTACAAAGCTAATTGAATCAAATGAAAGTTGAACGCATTCAAACAAAGCTATTTGAATCAAATGAGAGTCAAATACATTCTACAAAGCTAATTGAATTAAATTAAAGTCAAACACATTCAAACAAAGCTAATTGAATCAAATGAAAGTCAAACACATTCAAACAAAGATTTCGAATCAAATGAAAGTCAAATACATACTACAAAGCTAATTGAATCAAATGAAAGTCAAACACATTCAAATAAATTTATTCGAATCAAATGAAAGTCAAATACATTCTACAAAGCTAATTGAATCAAATTAAAGTCAAAAACATTCAAACAAAGCTATTTGAATCAAATGAGAGTCAAATAAATTCAAATAAAGCTAATTAAATCAAATAAAAGTAAAATACATTCTACAAAGCTAATTGAATCAAATGAAAGTCAAACACATTCAAACAAAGCCTTTTAAATCAAATGAAAGTCAAACACATTCAAACATAGCTTTTTAATTTAAATGAAAGTCAAACACATTCAAACAAAGCTATATAAATCAAATGAAAGTGATATGCATTCTACAAAGCAAATTGAATTAAATGAAATTCAAACACATTCAAACAAAGCTATTAGAACCAAATGACAGTCAAATACATTCTACAAAGCTAATTGAATCAATTGAAAGTCAAACACATTCAAACAAAGCTAATTGAATCAAATGAATGTCAAACACATTCAAACAAAGCTATTTTAATTAAATGAATGTCAAACACATTCAAACAAAGCTATTTTAATTAAATGAATGTCAAATACATTCTACAAAGCTAATTGAATCAAATGAAAGTCAAACACATTCTACAAAGCAAATTGAAACAAATGAAAGTCAAACACGGTCAAACAAAGGTATTTGACTCAAATGAAAGTCAAATACATTCTACAAAGCTAATTGAATCAAATGAAAGTCAAACACATTCAAACAAAGCTAATTGAATTAGATGAAAGTCAAGCACATTCAAACAAAGCTATTTGAATCAAATGAAATTCAAATACATTCAACAAAACAAATTGAATCAAATGAAAGTCAAATACATTCAAACAAAGCTATTTGAATCAAATGAAAGTCAAACACATTCAAACAAAGCTATTTGAATCAAATGAGAGTCAAATACATTCAAACAAAGCTAATTAAATCAAATAAAAGTCTAATACATTCTACAAAGCTAATTGAATTAAATTAAACTCAAACACATTCAAACAACGCTAATTGAAACAAATGAAAGTCAAACACATTCAAACAAAGATTTCGAATCAAATGAAAGTCAAATACATTCTACAAAGCTAATTGAATCAAATGAAAGTCAAACACATTCAAATAAAGCTATTTGAATCAAATGAAAGTCAAATACATTCTACAAAGCTAATTGAATCAAATGAAAGTCAAAAACATTCAAACAAAGCTATTTGAATCAAATGAGAGTCAAATAAATTCAAACAAAGCTAATTAAATCAAATAAAAGTAAAATACATTCTACAAAGCTAATTGAATCAAATGAAAGTCAAACACATTCAAACAAAGCCTTTTATATCAAATGAAAGTCAAATACATTCAAACAAAGCTTTTTAATTTAAGTGAAAGTCAAACACATTCAAACAAAGCTATATACATCAAATGAAAGTGAAATACATTCTACAAAGCTAATTGAATCAAATGAAAGTCAAACACATTCAAACATAGCTATTTGAATCAAATGAAAGTCAAACACATTCAAACAAAGCTATTTTAATTAAATGAATGTCAAATACATTCTACAAAGCTAATTGAATCAAATGAAAGTCAAACACATTCAAACAAAGCTATTTGAAGAAAATGAAAGTCAAATACATTCTACAAAGCAAATTGAAACAAATGAAAGTCAAACACGGTCAAACAAAGGTATTTGACTCAAATGAAAGTCAAATACATTCTACAAAGCTAATTGAATCAAAAGAAAGTCAAACACATTCAAACAAAGCTAATTGAATCAGATGAAATTCAAATACATTCAACAAAGCAAATTGAATCAAATGAAAGTCAAATACATTCAAACAAAGCTATTTGAATCAAATGAAAGTCAAACACATTCAAACAAAGCTATTTGAATCAAATGAGAGTCAAATACATTAAAACAAAGCTAATTAAATCAAATAAAAGTCTAATACATTCTACAAAGCTAATTGAATTAAATTAAACTCAAACACATTCAAACAACGCTAATTGAAACAAATGAAAGTCAAACACATTCAAACAAAGATTTCGAATCAAATGAAAGTCAAATACATTCTACAAAGCTAATTGAATCAAAAGAAAGTCAAACACATTCAAACAAAGCTTTTTAATTTAAGTGAAAGTCAAACACATTCAAACAAAGCTATATAAATCAAATTAAAGTGAAATGCATTCTACAAAGCAGATTGAATTAAATAAAATTCAAATACATTCAAACAAAGCTATTTTAATCAAATGACAGTCAAATACATTCTACAAAGCTAATTGAATCAATTAAAAGTCAAACACATTCAAACAAAGCTAATTGAATCAAATGAAAGTCAAACACATTCAAACAAACCTATTTTAATTAAATGAATGTCAAATACGTTCTACAAAGCTAATTGAATCAAGTGAAAGTCAAACACATTCAAACAAAGCTATTTGAATCAGATGAAAGTCAAACACATTCAAACAAAGCTATTTGAATCAAATGAGAGTCAAATACATTCAAACAAGGCTAATTAAATCAAATAAAAGTCTAATCGTTCTACAAAGCTAATTGTATCAAATGAAAGTCAAACGCAATCAAATAAAGCTATTTGAGTCAAATGAAAGTCAAACACATTCAAACAACGTTGTTTAAATTAAATGAAAGTGAAATGTATTCTACATAGCTAATTGAATCAAATGAAAGTTAAACGCATTCAAACAAAGCTATTTGAATCAAATGAAAGTCTAATACATTCAACAAAGCTAATTTAATCAAATGAAAGTCAAACACATTCAAACAAAGCTAATTGAATCAGATGAAAGTCAAGCACATTCAAACAAAGCTATTTTAAGCAAATGAAAGTCAAATACATTCTACAAAGCTAATTGAATCAAATGAAAGTTAAAAACATTCAAACAAAGCTATTTGAATCAAATGAAAGTCAAACACATTCAAACAAAGCTATTTGAACCAAATGAGAGTCAAATACATTCAAACAAAGCTAATTAAATCAAATAAAAGTCTAATATATTCTACAACGCTAATTGAATTAAATTAAAGTCAAACACATACAAACCATGCTAATTGAATCAAATGAAAGTCAAACACATTCAAACAAAGATTTCAAATCAAATGAAAGTCAAATACATTCTACAATGCTAATTGAATCAAATGAAAGTCAAACACATTCAAATAAAGCTATTTGAATCAAATGAAAGTCAAATACATTCTACAAAGCTATATGAATCAAATTAAAGTCAAACACATTCAAACAAAGCTATTTGAATCAATTGAGAGTCAAATAAATTCAAACAAAGCTAATTAAATCAAATAAAAGTAAAATACATTTTACAAAGCTAATTGAATCAAACAAAAGTCAAACACATTCAAACAAAGCCTTTTGAATCAAATGAAAGTCAAACACATTCAGAAAAAGCTTTTTAATTTAAATGAAAGTCAAATACATTCAAACAAAGCAATATTAATCAAATGAAAGTCAAATACATTCTACAAAGCTAATTGAATCAAATGAAAGTCAAACACATTCAAACAAAGCTATTTGAGTCAAATGAAAGTCAAACAAATTCAAACAACGTTGTTTGAATTAAATGAAAGTGAAATGTATTCTACATAGCTAATTGAATCAAATGAAAGTTAAACGCATTCAAACAAAGCTATTTGAATCAAATGAAAGTCAAATACATTCAACAAAGCTAATTTAATCAAATGAAAGTCAAACACATTCAAACAAAGCTAATTGAATCAGATGAAAGTCAAGCACATTCAAACAAAGCTATTTTAAGCAAATGAAAGTCAAATACATTCTACAAAGCTAATTGAATCAAATAAAAGTCAAACACATTCAAACAAAGCTATTTGAATCAAATGAAAGTCAAACACATTCAAACAAAGCTATTTGAATCAAATGAGAGTCAAATACATTCAAACAAGGCTAATTAAATCAAATAAAAGTCTAATCGTTCTACAAAGCTAATTGTATCAAATGAAAGTCAAACGCAATCAAATAAAGCTATTTGAGTCAAATGAAAGTCAAACACATTCAAACAACGTTGTTTAAATTAAATGAAAGTGAAATGTATTCTACATAGCTAATTGAATCAAATGAAAGTTAAACGCATTCAAACAAAGCTATTTGAATCAAATGAAAGTCAAACACATTCAAACAAAGCTATTTGAACCAAATGAGAGTTAAATACATTCAAAAAAAGCTAATTAAATCAAATAAAAGTCTAATACATTCTACAACGCTAATTGAATTAAATTAAAGTGAAACACATTCAAACAAAGCTAATTGAATCAAATGAAAGTCAAACACATTCAAACAAAGATTTCAAATCAAATGAAAGTCAAATACATTCTACAATGCTAATTGAATCAAATGAATGTCAAACACATTCAAATAAAGCTATTTGAATCAAATGAAAGTCAAATACATTCTACAAAGCTAATTGAATCAAATTAAAGTCAAACACATTCAAACAAAGCTATTTGAATCAATTGAGAGTCAAATAAATTCAAACAAAGCTAATTAAATCAAATAAAAGTAAAATACATTCTACAAAGCTAATTGAATCAAATGAAAGTCAAACACATTCAAACAAAGCTAATTGAATCAGATGAAAGTCAAGCACATTCAAACAAAGCTATTTGAATCAAATGAAATTCAAATACATTCAACAAAGCAAATTGAATCAAATGAAAGTCAAACACATTCAAACAAAGCTATTTGAATCAAATGAAAGTCAAACATATTCAAACAAAGCTATTAGAATCAAATGAGAGTCAAATACATTCAAACAAAGCTAATTATATCAAATAAAAGTTTAATACATTCTACAAAGCTAATTGAATTAAATTAAAATCAAACACATTCAAACAAAGCTATTTTAATTAAATGAATGTCAAATACATTCTACAAAGCTAATTGAATCAAATGAAAGTCAAACACATTCAAACAAAGCTATTTGAAGAAAATGAAAGTCAAATACATTCTACAAAGCAAATTGAAACAAATGAAAGTCAAACACGGTCAAACAAAGGTATTTGACTCAAATGAAAGTCAAATACATTCTACAAAGCTAATTGAATCAAATGAAAGTCAAACACATTCAAACAAAGCTAATTGAATCAGATGAAAGTCAAGCACATTCAAACAAAGCTATTTGAATCAAATGAAAGTCAAACACATTCAAACAAAGCTATTTGAATCAAATGAGAGTCAAATACATTCAAACAAAGCTATTTTAAGCAAATGAAAGTCAAATACATTCTACAAAGCTAATTGAATCAAATGAAAGTCAAAAACATTCAAACAAAGCTATTTGAATCAAATGAGAGTCAAATAAATTCTAACAAAGCTAATTAAATCAAATAAAAGTAAAATACATTCTACAAAGCTAATTGAATCAAATGAAAGTCAAACACATTCAAACAAAGCCTTTTAAATCAAATGAAAGTCAAACACATTCAAACAAAGCTTTTTAATTTAAGTGAAAGTCAAACACATTCAAACAAAGCTATATAAATCAAATTAAAGTGAAATGCATTCTACAAAGCAAATTGAATTAAATAAAATTCAAATACATTCAAACAAAGCTATTAGAATCAAATGACAGTCAAATACATTCTACAAAGCTAATTGAATCAATTGAAAGTCAAACACATTCAAACAAAGCTAATTGAATCAAATGAAAGTCAAACACATTCAAACAAACCTATTTTAATTAAATGAATGTCAAATACGTTCTACAAAGCTAATTGAATCAAGTGAAAGTCAAACACATTCAAACAAAGCTATTTGAATCAGATGAAAGTCAAACACATTCAAACAAAGCTATTTGAATCAAATGAGAGTCAAATACATTCAAACAAGGCTAATTAAATCAAATAAAAGTCTAATCGTTCTACAAAGCTAATTGTATCAAATGAAAGTCAAACGCAATCAAATAAAGCTATTTGAGTCAAATGAAAGTCAAACACATTTAAACAACGTTGTTTAAATTAAATGAAAGTGAAATGTATTCTGCATAGCTAATTGAATCAAATGAAAGTTAAACGCATTCAAACAAAGCTATTTGAATCAAATGAAAGTCAAATACATTCAACAAAGCTAATTTAATCAAATGAAAGTCAAACACATTCAAACAAAGCTAATTGAATCAGATGAAAGTCAAGCACATTCAAACAAAGCTATTTGAATCAAATGAAATTCAAATACATTCAACAAAGCAAATGGAATAAAATGAAAGTCAAACACATTCAACCAAGGCTATTTGAATCAAATGAAAGTCAAACACATTCAAACAAAGCTATTTGAATCAAATGAGAGTCAAATACATTCAAACAAAGCTAATTAAATCAAATAAAAGTCTAATACATTCTACAACGCTAATTGAATTAAATTAAAGTCAAATACATTCAAACAAAGCTAATTGAATCAAATGAAAGTCAAACACATTCAAACAAAGATTTCAAATCAAATGAAAGTCAAATACATTCTACAATGCTAATTGAATCAAATGAAAGTCAAACACATTCTAATAAAGCTATTTGAATCAAATGAAAGTCAAATACATTCTACAAAGCTAATTGAATCAAATGAAAGTCAAAAACATTCAAACAAAGCTATTTGAATCAATTGAGAGTCAAATAAATTCAAACAAAGCTAATTAAATCAAATAAAAGTAAAATACATTCTACAAAGCTAATTGAATCAAACAAAAGTCAAACACATTCAAACAAAGCCTTTTGAATCAAATGAAAGTCAAACACATTAAAAAAAAGGCTTTTTAATTTAAATGAAAGTCAAATACATTCAAACAAAGCTATATTAATCAAATGAAAGTCAAATACATTCTACAAAACTAATTGAATCAAATGAAAGTCAAACACATTCAAACAAAGCTATTTGAATCAAATGAAATTCAAATACATTCAACAAAGCTAATTGAATCAAATGAAAGTCAAACACATTCAAACAAAGCTATTTGAATCAAATGAAAGTCAAACACATTCAAACAAAGGTATTTGACTCAAATGAGAGTCAAATACATTCAAACAAAGCTAATTAAATCAAATAAAAGTTTAATACATTCTACAAAGCTAATCGAATTAAATTAAAGTCAAACACATTCAAACAAAGAAAATTGAATCAAATGAAAGTCAAACACATTCAAACAAAGATTTCGAATCAAATGAAAGTCAAATACATTCTACAAAGCTAATTGAATCAAATGAAAGTCAAACACATTCAAATAAAGCTATTTGAATCAAATGAAAGTCAAATACATTCTACAAAGCTAATTGAATCAAATGAAAGTCAAAAACATTCAAACAAAGCTATTTGAATCAAATGAGAGTCAAGTAAATTCAAACAAAGCTAATTAAATCAAATAAAAGTAAAATACATTCTACAAAGCTAATTGAATCTAATGAAAGTCAAACACATTCAAACAAAGTCTTTTAAATCAAATGAAAGTCAAACACATTCAAACAAAGCTTTTTAATTTAAATGAAAGTCAAACACATTCAAACAAAGCTATATAAATCAAATGAAAGTGAAATGCATTCTATAAAGCAAATTGAATTAAAAGAAAGTCAAACACATTCAAACAAAGCTAATTGAATCAAATGAAAGTCAAATACATTCAAACAAAGCTATTTTAATTAAATGAATGTCAAATACATTCTACAAAGTTAATTGAATCAAATGAAAGTCAAACACATTCAAACAAAGCTATTTGACAAAAATGAAAGTCAAATACATTCTACAAAGAAAATTGAAACAAATGAAAGTCAAACACATTCAAACAAAGGTATTTGACTCAAATGAAAGTCAAATACATTCTACAAAGCTAATTGAATCAAATGAAAGTCAAACACATTCAAACAAAGCTAATTGAATCAGATGAAAGTCAAGCACATTCAAACAAAGCTATTTTAAGCAAATGAAATTCAAATACATTCAACAAAGCTAATTGAATCAAATGAAAGTCAAACACATTCAAACAAAGCTATTTGAATCAAATGAAAGTCAAATACATTCAAACAAAGCTAATTATATCAAATAAAAGTTTAATACATTCTACAAAGCTAATTGAATTAAATTAAAGTCAAAAACATTCAAACAAAGCTATTTGAATCAATTGAGAGTCAAATAAATTCAAACAAAGCTAATTAAATCAAATAAAAGTAAAATACATTCTACAAAGCTAATTGAATCAAACAAAAGTCAAACACATTCAAACAAAGCCTTTTGAATCAAATGAAAGTCAAACACATTCAAAAAAAGCTTTTTAATTTAAATGAAAGTCAATTACATTCAAACAAAGCTATATTAATCAAATGAAAGTCAAATACATTCTACACAGCTAATTGAATCAAATGAAAGTCAAACACATTCAAACAAAGCTATTTGAATCAAATGAAAGTCAAATACATTCTACAAAGCTAATTGAATCAAATGAAAGTCAAACACATTCAAACAAAGCTATTTATAGCAAATGAAAGTCAAATACATTCTACAAAGAAAATTAAAACAAATGAAAGTTAAACACAGTCAAACAAAGTTATTTGACTCAAATGAAAGTCAAATACATTCTACAAAGCTACTTGAATCAAATGAAAGTCAAACACATTCAAACAAAGCTATTTGAATCAAATGAAAGTCAAATACGTTCTACAAAGCTAGGTGTATCAAATGAAAGTCAAACGCAATCAAATAAAGCTATTTGAACCAAATGAGAGTCAAATAGATTCAAACAAAGCTAATTAAATCAAATAAAAGTCAAACACATTCAAACAAAGCTAATTGAATCAGATGAAAGTCAAGCACATTCAAACAAAGCTATTTTAAGCAAATAAAAGTCTAATACATTCTACAACGCTAATTGAATTAAATTAAAGTCAAACACATTCAAACAAAGCTAATTGAATCAAATGAAAGTTAAACACATTCAAACAAAGATTTCAAATCAAATGAAAGTCAAATACATCCTACAATGCTAATTGAATCAAATGAAAATCAAACACATTCAAATAAAGCTATTTGAATCAAATGAAAGTCAAATACATTCTACAAAGCTAATTGAATCAAATGAAAGTCAAACACATTCAAACAAAGCTATTTGAATCAAATGAGAGTCAAATAAATTCAAACAAAGCTAATTAAATCAAATAAAAGTAAAATACATTCTACAAAGCTAATTGAACCAAACAAAAGTCAAACACATTCAAACAAAGCCTTTTGAATCAAATGAAAGTCAAACACATTCAAAAAAAGCTTTTTAATTTAAATGAAAGTCAAATAAATTCAAACAAAGCTATATTAATCAAATGAAAGTCAAATACATTCTACAAAGCTAATTGAATCAAATGAAAGTCAAACACATTCAAACAAAGCTATTTGAATCAAATGAAAGTCAAATACATTCTACAAAGCTAATTGAATCAAATGAAAGTCAAACACATTCAAACAAAGCTATTTGAAGCAAATGAATGTCAAATACATTCTACAAAGAAAATTGAAACAAATGAAAGTCAAACACAGTCAAACAAAGTTATTTGACTCAAATAAAAGTAAAATACATTTTACAAAGCTAAATGAATCAAATGAAAGTCAAACACATTCAAACAAAGCTATTTGAATCAAATGAAAGTCAAATACGTTCTACAAAGCTAATTGTATCAAATGAAAGTCAAACGCAATCAAATAAAGCTATTTGAGTCAAATAAAAGTCAAACACATTCAAACAAAGTTGTTTAAATTAAATGAAAGTGAAATGTATTCTACAAAGCTAATTGAATCAAATGAAAGTTGAACGCATTCAAACAAAGCTATTTGAATCAAATGAAATTCAAATACATTCAACAAAGCTAATTGAATCAAATGAAAGTCAAACACATTCAAACAAAGCTATTTGAATCAAATGAAAGTCAAACACATTCAAACAAAGCTATTTGAATCAAATGAGAGTCAAATACATTCAAACAAAGCTAATTAAATCAAATAAAAGTTTAATACATTCTACAAAGCTAATTGAATTAAATTAAAGTCAAACACATTCAAACAAAGCTAATTGAATCAAATGACAGTCAAACACATTGAAACAAAGATTTCCAATCAAATGAAAGTCAAATACATTCTACAAAGCTAATTGAATCAAATGAAAGTCAAACACATTCAAATAAAGCTATTTGAGTCAAATGAAAGTCAAATACATTCTACAAAGCTAATTGAATCAAATGAAAGTCAAACACATTCAAACAAAGCTATTTGAATCAAATGAGAGTCAAATAAATTCAAACAAAGCTAATTAAATCAAATAAAAGTTAAATACATTCTACAAAGCTAATTGAACCAAATGAAAGTCAAACACATTCAAACAAAGCTAATTGAATCAAATGAAAGTCAAATACATTCAAACAAAGCTAATTGAATCAAATGAAAGTCAAACACATTGAAACAAAGATTTCCAATCAAATGAAAGTCAAATACATTCTACAAAGCTAATTGAATCAAATGAAAGTCAAACACATTCAAATAAAGCTATTTGAGTCAAATGAAAGTCAAATACATTCTACAAAGCTAATTGAATCAAATGAAAGTCAAAAACATTCAAACAAAGCTATTTGAATCAAATGAGAATCAAATAAATTCAAACAAAGCTAATTAAATCAAATAAAAGTATTTGAGTCAAATGAAAGTCAAACACATTCAAACAAAGTTGGTTAAATTAAATGAAAGTGAAATGTATTCTACAACGCTAATTAAATCAAATGAAAGTTAAACGCATTCAAACAAAGCTATTTGAATCAAATGAAAGTCAAACACATTTAAACAAAGCTAATTGAATCAAATGTAAGTCAAATACATTCAACAAAGCTAATTGAATCAAATGAAAGTCAAACACATTCAAACAAAGCTAATTGAATCAAATGAAAGTCAAGCACATTCAAACAAAGCTATTTTAATCAAATGAATGTCAAATACATTCTACAAAGCTAATTGAATCAAATGAATGTCAAACACATTCAAACAAAGCTATTTGAATCAAATGAAAGTCAAACACATTCAAACAAAGCTATTTGAATCAAATGAGCGTCAAATACATTCAAACAAAGCTAATTAAATCAAATAAAAGTCTAATACATTCTACAAAGCTAATTGAATTAAATTAAAGTCAAACACATTCAAACAAAGCTAATTGAATTAAATGAAAGTCAAATACATTCTACAAAGCTAATTGAATCAAATGAAAGTCAAACACATTCAAATAAAGCTATTTGAATCAAATGAAAGTCAAATACATTCTACAAAGCTAATTGAATCAAATGAAAGTCAAAAACATTCAAACGAAGCTATTTGAATCAAATGAGAGTCAAGTAAATTCAAACAAAGCTAATTAAATCAAATAAAAGTAAAATACATTCTACAAAGCTAATTGAATCAAATGAAAGTCAAACACATTCAAACAAAGCTTTTTAAATCAAATGAAAGTCAAACTCATTCAAACAAAGCTTTTTAATTTAAATGAAAGTCAAACACATTCAAACAAAGCTATATAAATCAAATGAAAGTGAAATGCATTCTACAAAGCAAATTGAATTAAATGAAAGTCAAACACATTCAAACAAAGCTAATTGAACAAAATGAAAGTCAAACACATTCAAACAAAGATATTTTAATTAAATGAATGTCAAATACATTCTACAAAGTTAATTGAATCAAATGAAAATCAAACACATTCAAACAAAGCTATTTGACAAAAATGAAAGTCAAATACATTCTACAAAGAAAATTGAAACAAATGAAAGTCAAATACAGTCAAACAAAGGTATTTGACTCAAATGAAAGTCAAATACATTCTACAAAGCTAATTGAATCAAATAAAAGTCAAACACATTCAAACAAAGCTAATTGAATCAGATGAAAGTCAAGCACATTCAAACAAAGCTATTTTAAGCAAAAGAAAGTCAAATACATTCTACAAAGCTAATTGAATCAAATGAAAGTCAAACACATTCAAACAAAGCTATTTGAATCAAATGAAAGTCAAACACATTCAAACAAAGCTATTTGAACCAAATGAGAGTCAAATAGATTCAAACAAAGCTAATTAAATCAAATAAAAGTCTAATACGTTCTACAACGCTAATTGAATTAAATGAAAGTCAAACACATTCAAACAAAGCTAATTGAATCAAATGAAAGTGAAACACATTCAAACAAAGATTTCAAATCAAATGAAAGTCAAATACATCCTACAATGCTAATTGAATCAAATGAAAGTCAAACACATTCAAATAAAGCTATATGAATCAAATGAAAGTCAAATACATTCTACAAAGCTAATTGAATCAAATGAAAGTCAAACACATTCAAACAAAGCTATTTGAATCAAATGAGAGTCAAATAAATTCAAACAAAGCTAATTAAATCAAATAAAAGTAAAATACATTCTACAAAGCTAATTGAATCAAACAAAAGTCAAACACATTCAAACAAAGCCTTTTGAATCAAATGAAAGTCAAACACATTCAAAAAAAGCTTTTTAATTTAAATGAAAGTCAAATAAATTCACACAAAGCTATATTAATCAAATGAAAGTCAAATACATTCTACAAAGCTAATTAAATCAAATGAAAGTCAAACACATTCAAACAAAGCTATTTGAATCAAATGAAAGTCAAATACATTCTACAAAGCTAATTGAATCAAACAAAAGTCAAACACATTCAAACAAAGCCATTTGAAGCAAATGAAAGTCAAATACATTCTACAAAGAAAATTGAAACAAATGAAAGTCAAACACAGTCAAACAAAGTTATTTGACTCAAATGAAAGTCAAATACATTCTACAAACCTAATTGAATCAAATGAAAGTCAAACACATTCAAACAAAGCTATTTGAATCAAATGAAAGTCAAATACGTTCTACAAAGCTAATTGTATCAAATGAAAGTCAAACACAATCAAATAAAGCTATTTGAGTCAAATAAAAGTCAAACACATTCAAACAAAGTTGGTTAAATTAAATGAAAGTGAAATGTATCTACAAAGCTAATAGAATCAAATGAAAGTTAAACGCATTCAAACAAAGCTATTTGAATCAAATGAAAGTCAAACACATTTAAACAAAGCTAATTGAATCAAATGAAAGTCAAACACATTCAAACAAAGCTATTTGAATCAAATGAGCGTTAAATACATTCAAACAAAGCTAATTAAATCAAATAAAAGTCTAATACATTCTACAAAGCTAATTGAATTATATTAAAGTCAAACACATTCAAACAAATCTATTTAAATTAAATGAATGTCAAATACATTCTACAAAGCTAATTGAACCAAATGAAAGTCAAACACATTCAAACAAAGCTATTTGAAGAAAATGAAAGTCAAATACATTCTACAAAGCAAATTGAAACAAATGAAAGTCAAACACAGTCAAACAAAGTTATTTGAGTCAAGTAAAAGTCAAATACATTCTACAAAGCTAATTGAATCAAATGAAAGTCAAACACATTCAAACAAAGCTATTTGAATCAAATGAAAATTAAATATGTTCTACAAAGCTAATTGTATCAAATGAAAGTCAAACACAATCAAATAAAGCTATTTGAGTCAAATGAAAGTCAAACACATTCAAACAAAGTTATTTGAATCAAATGAGAGTCAAATAAATTCAAACAAAGCTAATTAAATCAAATGAAAGTTAAACGCATTTAAACAAAGCTATTTGAATCAAATGAGAGTAAAATACAATCTACAAAGCTAATTGAATCAAATGAAAGTAAAACACATTCAAACAAAGCTAATTGAATCAAATGAAAGTCAAACACATTCAAACAAAAATTTCGAATCAAATGAAAGTCAAATACATTCTACAAAGCTAATTGAATCAAATGAAAGTCAAACACATTCAAATAAAGCTATTTAAATCAAATGAAAGTCAAATACATTCTACAAAGCTAATTGAATCAAATGAAAGTCAAACACATTCAAACAAAGCTATTTGAATCAAATGAGAGTCAAATAAATTCAAACAAAGCTAATTAAATCAAATAAAAGTCAAATACATTCTACAAAGCTAATTGAATCAAATGAAAGTCAAACACATTCAAACAAATCTATTTAAATTAAATGAATGTCAAATACATTCTACAAAGCTAATTGAACCAAATGAAAGTCAAACACATTCAAACAAAGCTATTTGAAGAAAATGAAAGTCAAATACATTCTACAAAGCAAATTGAAACAAATGAAAGTCAAAAACAGTCAAACAAAGTTATTTGAGTCAAGTAAAAGTCAAATACATTCTACAAAGCTAATTGAATCAAATGAAAGTCAAACACATTCAAACAAAGCTATTTGAATCAAATGAAAATCAAATATGTTCTACAAAGCTAGACCCCCCTCCTTCTAGCGCCAAATGTTGTATATTTGGAGTAACACTCGAAATACACAAGGGATAAACCAAGGGATAGATAAGGCTAAAGAACCAAAAGCTTCTCAGATAAAGTCACACCACTAAGAAACGTTTTGGGTTCCTAAGATCACAAGCCAACTAGTAGCCTAAACTAGCTAACTAAGCAAAGGAAACGAAATTCCAAATCCAAGAATTTCAGGTTTTGTTTCTAATCCAAGAAACGAATGTAAGACAAGTCTTTTTTTTGTTTGCAATAATCTGATTTTTTCATTCACATTTGCTTGCTATTTATAGTAAACAAGCATCCTTAAGTACAAGCTAACTTAAGTGGCTGTTCAGCTCACTTGTTACACGCCTAAACTAAAGCTAAGTACATTTCAGCTTTTGTTGTCTAGATACATTAATAAAAGAAGCCTTACTTAACTAGATACATCAAGAGCAAATGGCGGTTTGTAACCTCCAAGTTATGAGTGAAATAAAATCAGAAACAAGAGAGTATAACACCCCCTTGATTCACGCCCACAAAGCAGCAGCTTGGAGATGAAACAGCTCCCCTTTTCACGCCCAATTCAAACAGCAAGTGAAGTGTAACTCCTCCTTGTTTCAAGCCTTGAATTAAGCTTGAATGTATGTGGTCAAGGATGTACTTGGACGCCTCTTGAATGTACCAGTTGCTGGCTGAAATAAACGGCCACTTGAAGACTCAAATGAAAGCTTGTAACTCCTCATTGATGCTGATTGTAACACCCAAGTTAAAGCTTTGAAATTCCTTGTAAAAGAATTTCGGATTCCAAGCTTAAATGGCTGCCATTTTGATGTATCTTTGCACTTGTACTTTTGTGTGAATGTGACAATATTTTTCGAACTAAAATCAGCTAAAAAGAACTAAGAAAAAATATAACTAATTTGCAAACTTAAAATGACTAAAGTTTACAATTTATTCAAAGCATAAAAAGAACTAGAATAAACTAGTTAATAAGAACAACAAGAAATTCAAGGGGTTGAATATCTTGCTGCCCAAGGATAGAATGCATAGCACCAATACATGATGCTACGTCTTGAACCAAAGAAATGTCCATAACCAAGTTGTTAGGCTTGGCTACAACACATCAGCTTTGTAGAATGTATTTGAGTTTCAATTGATTCAAATAGCTTTGTTTGAATGTGTTTGACTTTTATTTGATTCAATTAGCTTTGTAGAATGTATTTTACTTTTATTTGATTTAATTAGCTTTGTTTGAATTTATTTGACTCTCATTTGATTCAAATAGCTTTGTTTGAATGTGTTTGACATTCATTTGATTCAATTAGCTTTGTAGAATGTATTGGACTTTCATTTGATTTAAATAGCTTTATTTGAATGTGTTTGACTTTCATTTGATTCAATTAGCTTTGTAGAATGTAATTGACTTTCATTTGATTCGAAATCTTTGTTTGAATGTGTTTGACTTTCATTTGATTGAATTAGCTTTGTATGAATGTGTTTGACTTTAATTTAATTCAATTAGCTTTGTAGAATGTATTAGACTTTTATTTGATTTAATTAGCTTTGTTTGAATGTATTTGACTCTCATTTGATTCAAATAGCTTTGTTTGAATGTGCTTGACTTTCATTTGATTCAATTAGCTTTGTTTGAATGTGTTTGACTTTCTTTTCATTCAATTAGCTTTGTTGAATGTATTTGACTTTCATTTGATTCAATTAGCTTTGTTTGAATGTCTTTGACTTTCATTTGATTCAATTAGCTTTGTAGAATGTATTTGACTTTCATTTGATTCAATTAGCTTTGTAGAATGTATTTGACTTTTAGTTGATTTAATTAGCTTTGTTTGAATGTATTTGACTCTCATTTGATTCAAATAGCTTTGTTTGAATGTGTTTCACTTTTATTTGATTCAATTAGCTATGTAGAACGTATTTGACTTTCATTTGATTCAAATAGCTTTGTTTGAATGTATTTGACTTTCATTTGATTCCATCAGCTTTGTAGAATGTATTTGACTTTCACTTGATTCAATTAGCTTTGTAGAATGTAATTGACTTTCATTTGATTCGAAATCTTTGTTTGAATGTGTTTGACTTTCATTTGATTCAATTAGCTTTGTATGAATGTGTTTGACTTTAATTTAATTCAATTAGCTTTGTAGAATGTATTAGCTTTTATTTGATTTAATTAGCTTTGTTTGAATGTATTTGACTCTCATTTGATTCAAATAGCTTTGTTTGATTGTGCTTGACTTTCATTTGATTCAATTAGCTTTGTTTGAATGTGTTTGACTTTCATTTCATTCAATTAGCTTTGTTGAATGTATTTGACTTTCATTTGATTCAATTAGCTTTGTTTGAATGTCTTTGACTTTCATTTGATTCAATTAGCTTTGTAGAATGTATTTGACTTTCATTTGATTCAATTAGCTTTGTAGAATGTATTTGACTTTTAGTTGATTTAATTAGCTTTGTTTGAATGTATTTGACTCTCATTTGATTCAAATAGCTTTGTTTGAATGTGTTTCACTTTTATTTGATTCAATTAGCTATGTAGAACGTATTTGACTTTCATTTGATTCAAATAGCTTTGTTTGAATGTATTTGACTTTCATTTGATTCCATCAGCTTTGTAGAATGTATTTGACTTTCATTTGATTCAATTAGCTTTGTTTGAATGTGTTTGACTTTCATTTGATTCAATTAGCTTTGTAGAATGTATTTGACTTTCATTTGATTCAATTGGCTTTGTTTGAATGTGTTTGACTTTCATTTGATTCAATTAGCTTTGTAGAATGTATTTGACTTTTATTTGATTTAATTAGCTTTGTTTGAATGTATTTGACTCTCATTTGATTCAAAAAGCTTTGTTTGAATGTGTTTCACGTTTATTTGATTCAATTAGCTTTGTAGAACGTATTTGACTTTCATTTGATTCAAATAGCATTGTTTGAATGTGTTTGACTTTCATTTGATTTCATCAGCTTTGTAGAATGTATTTGACTTTCATTTGATTCAAATATCTTTGTTTGAATGTGTTTGACTTTCATTTGATTCAATTAGCTTTGTAGAATGTATTTGACTTTCATTTGATTCAAATAGCTTTGTTTGAATGTGTTTGACTTTCATTTGATTCAATTAGCTTTGTAAAATGTATATGACTTTCATTTGAGTCAAATAACTTTGTTTGACTGTGTTTGACTTTCATTTAAATTAAAAAGCTTTTTTTGAATGTGTTTGACTTTCATTTGATTTAAAAGGTTTTGTTTGAATGTGTTTGACTTTCATTTGATTCAATTAGCTTTGTAGAATGTATTTTACTTTTATTTGATTTAATTAGCTTTGTTTGAATTTATTTGACTCTCATTTGATTCAAATAGCTTTGTTTGAATGTGTTTGACTTTCATTTGATTCAATTAGCTTTGTAGAATGTATTTGACTTTCATTTGATTTAAATAGCTTTATTTGAATGTGTTTGACTTTCATTTGATTCAATTTGCTTTGTAGAATGTATTTGACTTTCATTTGATTCGAAATCTTTGCTTGAATGTGTTTAACTTTCATTTGATTCAATTAGCTTTGTTTGAATGTGTTTGACTTTAATTTAATTCAATTAGCTTTGTAGAATGTATTAGACTTTTATTTGATTTAATTAGCTTTGTTTGAATGTATTTGACTCTCATATGATTTAAATAGCTTTGTTTGAATGTGTTTCACTTTTATTTGATTCAATTAGCTTTGTAGAACGTATTTGACTTTCATTTGATTCAAATAGCTTTGTTTGAATGTGTTTGACTTTCATTTGATTCCATCAGCTTTGTAGAATGTATTTGAGTTTCAATTGATTCAAATAGCTTTGTTTGAATGTGTTTGACTTTTATTTGATTCAATTAGCTTTGTAGAATGTATTTTACTTTTATTTGATTTAATTAGCTTTGTTTGAATTTATTTGACTCTCATTTGATTCAAATAGCTTTGTTTGAATGTGTTTGACATTCATTTGATTCAATTAGCTTTGTAGAATGTATTGGACTTTCATTTGATTTAAATAGCTTTATTTGAATGTGTTTGACTTTCATTTGATTCAATTAGCTTTGTAGAATGTAATTGACTTTCATTTGATTCGAAATCTTTGTTTGAATGTGTTTGACTTTCATTTGATTGAATTAGCTTTGTATGAATGTGTTTGACTTTAATTTAATTCAATTAGCTTTGTAGAATGTATTAGACTTTTATTTGATTTAATTAGCTTTGTTTGAATGTATTTGACTCTCATTTGATTCAAATAGCTTTGTTTGAATGTGCTTGACTTTCATTTGATTCAATTAGCTTTGTTTGAATGTGTTTGACTTTCATTTCATTCAATTAGCTTTGTTGAATGTATTTGACTTTCATTTGATTCAATTAGCTTTGTTTGAATGTCTTTGACTTTCGTTTGATTCAATTAGCTTTGTAGAATGTATTTGACTTTCATTTGATTCAATTAGCTTTGTAGAATGTATTTGACTTTTAGTTGATTTAATTAGCTTTGTTTGAATGTATTTGACTCTCATTTGATTCAAATAGCTTTGTTTGAATGTGTTTCACTTTTATTTGATTCAATTAGCTATGTAGAACGTATTTGACTTTCATTTGATTCAAATAGCTTTGTTTGAATGTATTTGACTTTCATTTGATTCCATCAGCTTTGTAGAATGTATTTGACTTTCACTTGATTCAATTAGCTTTGTTTGAATGTGTTTGACTTTCATTTGATTGAATTAGCTTTGTAGAATGTATTTGACTTTCATTTGATTCAATTGGCTTTGTTTCAATGTGTTTGACTTTCATTTGATTCAATTAGCTTTGTAGAATGTATTTGACTTTTAGTTGATTTAATTAGCTTTGTTTGAATGTATTTGACTCTCATTTGATTCAAATAGCTTTGTTTGAATGTGTTTCACTTTTATTTGATTCAATTAGCTATGTAGAACGTATTTGACTTTCATTTGATTCAAATAGCTTTGTTTGAATGTATTTGACTTTCATTTGATTCCATCAGCTTTGTAGAATGTATTTGACTTTCATTTGATTCAATTAGCTTTGTTTGAATGTGTTTGACTTTCATTTGATTCAATTAGCTTTGTAGAATGTATTTGACTTTCATTTGATTCAATTGGCTTTGTTTGAATGTGTTTGACTTTCATTTGATTCAATTAGCTTTGTAAAATGTATTTGACTTTCATTTGAGTCAAATAACTTTGTTTGACTGTGTTTGACTTTCATTTAAATTAAAAAGCTTTTTTTGAATGTGTTTGACTTTCATTAGATTTAAAAGGTTTTGTTTGAATGTGTTTGACTTTCATTTGATTCAATTAGCTTTGTAGAATGTATTTTACTTTTATTTGATTTAATTAGCTTTGTTTGAATTTATTTGACTCTCATTTGATTCAAATAGCTTTGTTTGAATGTGTTTGACTTTCATTTGATTCAATTAGCTTTGTAGAATGTATTTGACTTTCATTTGATTTAAATAGCTTTATTTGAATGTGTTTGACTTTCATTTGATTCAATTTGCTTTGTAGAATGTATTTGACTTTCATTTGATTCGAAATCTTTGTTTGAATGTGTTTAACTTTCATTTGATTCAATTAGCTTTGTTTGAATGTGTTTGACTTTAATTTAATTCAATTAGCTTTGTAGAATGTATTAGACTTTTATTTGATTTAATTAGCTTTGTTTGAATGTATTTGACTCTCATATGATTTAAATAGCTTTGTTTGAATGTGTTTCACTTTTATTTGATTCAATTAGCTTTGTAGAACGTATTTGACTTTCATTTGATTCAAATAGCTTTGTTTGAATGTGTTTGACTTTCATTTGATTCCATCAGCTTTGTAGAATGTATTTGAGTTTCAATTGATTCAAATAGCTTTGTTTGAATGTGTTTGACTTTTATTTGATTCAATTAGCTTTGTAGAATGTATTTTACTTTTATTTGATTTAATTTGCTTTGTTTGAATTTATTTGACTCTCATTTGATTCAAATAGCTTTGTTTGAATGTGTTTGACTTTCATTTGATTCAATTAGCTTTGTAGATTGTATTTTACTTTTATTTGATTTAATTAGTTTTGTTTGAATTTATTTGACTCTCTTTTGATTCAAATAGCTTTGTTTGAATGTGTCTAACTTTCATTTGATTCAATTAGCTTTGTTTGAATGTGTTTTACTTTAATTTAATTCAATTAGCTTTGTTTGAATGTATTTGACTCTCATTTGATTCAAATAGCTTTGTTTGAATGTGTTTGACTTTCATTATATTCAAATAGCTTTGTTTGAATGTGTTTGACTTTCATTTGATTCAATTAGCTTTGTAGAATGTATTTGACTTTCATTTGATTCAATTAGCTTTGTTTGAATGTGTTTGACTTTCATTTGATTCAATTAGCTTTGTTGAATGTATTTGACTTTCATTTGATTCAATTAGCTTTGTTTGAATGTGTTTGACTTTCATTTAATTCAATTTACTTTGTAGAATGCATTTCACTTTCATTTGATTTATATAGTTTTGTTTGAATGTGTTTGACTTTCATTTAAATTAAAAAGCTTTTTTTTGAATGTGTTTGACTTTCATTTGATTTAAAAGGCTTTGTTTGAATGTGTTTGACTTTCATTTGATTCAATTAGCTTTGTAGAATGTATTTTATTTTTATTTGATTTAATTAGCTTTGTTTGAATTTATTTGACTCTCATTTGATTCAAATAGCTTTGTTTGAATGTGTTTGACTTTCATTTGATTCAATTAGCTTTGTAGAATGTATTTGACTTTCATTTGATTTTAATAGCTTTATTTGAATGTGTTTTACTTTCGTTTGATTCAATTAGCTTTGTAGAATGTATTTGACTTTCATTTGATTCGAAATCTTTGTTTGAATGTGTTTGACTTTCATTTGATTCAATTAGCTTTGTTTGAATGTGTTTGACTTTAATTTAATTCAATTAGCTTTGTAGAATGTATTAGACTTTTATTTGATTTAATTAGCTTTGTTTGAATGTATTTGACTCTCATTTGATTCAAATAGCTTTGTTTGATTTGCTTGACTTTCATTTGATTCAATTAGCGTTGTTTGAATGTGTTTGACTTTCATTTCATTCAATTAGCTTTGTTGAATGTATTTGACTTTCATTTGATTCAATTAGCTTTGTAGAATGTATTTGACTTTCATTTGATTCAATTAGCTTTGTAGAATGTATTTGACTTTCATTTGATTTAATTAGCTTTGTTTGAATGTATTTGACTCTCATTTGATTCAAATAGCTTTGTTTGAATGTGTTTCACTTTAATTTAATTCAATTAGCTTTGTAGAATGTATTAGACTTTTATTTGATTTAATTAGCTTTGTTTGAATGTATTGACTCTCATTTGATTCAAATAGCTTTGTTTGAATGTGCTTGACTTTCATTTTGATTCAATTAGCTTTGTTTGAATGTGTTTGACTTTCATTTCATTCAATTAGCTTTGTTGAATGTATTTGACTTTCATTTGATTCAATTAGCTTTGTTTGAATGTGTTTGACTTTCATTTGATTCAATTAGCTTTGTAGAATGTATTTGACTTTCATTTGATTCAATTAGCTTTGTAGAATGTATTTGACTTTTATTTGATTTAATTAGCTTTGTTTGAATGTATTTGACTCTCATTTGATTCAAATAGCTTTGTTTGAATGTGTTTCACTTTTATTTGATTCAATTAGCTTTGTAGAACGTATTTGACTTTCATTTGATTCAAATAGCTTTGTTTGAATGTGTTTGACTTTCATTTGATTCCATCAGCTTTGTAGAATGTATTTGACTTTCATTTGATTCAATTAGCTTTGTTTGAATGTGTTTGAATTTCATTTGATTCAATTAGCTTTGTAGAATGTATTTGACTTTCATTTGATTCAATTGGCTTTGTTTTGAATGTGTTTGACTTTCATTTGATTCAATTAGCTTTGTAGAATGTATTTGACTTTCATTTGATTCAATTAGCTTTGTAGAATGTATTTGACTTTTATTTGATTTAATTAGCTTTGTTTGAATGTATTTGACTCTCATTTGATTCAAAAAGCTTTGTTTGAATGTGTTTCACTTGTATTTGATTGAATTTGCTTTATAGAACGTATTTGACTTTCATTTGATTCAAATAGCATAGTTTAAATGTGTTTGACTTTCATTTGATTCCATCAGCTTTGTAGAATGTATTTGACTTTCAATTTGATTCAAATATCTTTGTTTGAATGTGTTTGATTTTCATTTGATTCAATTAGCTTTGTAGAATGTATTTGACTTTCATTTGATTCAAATAGCTTTGTTTGAATGTGTTTGACTTTCATTTGATTCAATTAGCTTTGTAAAATGTATTTGACTTTCATTTGAGTCAAATAACTTTGTTTGACTGTGTTTGACTTTCATTTAAATTAAA
>NW_018742361.1:0-43310 GCF_001683475.1 Chenopodium quinoa
AATCAATGAAAGTCAACCACATTCAAACAAAGCATATTAAAAATCAAGTGATAAAATCATAACACACATTCAAACAAAGCTTTTTGAATCAAAAGAAAGTCAAATGATTTCAAAAAAGCTAATTGAATCAAGTGAAAGTCAAACAAATTCAAACATAGCTTTTTGAATCAAATGATTGTCAAATGCAGTAAACGATACTAATTGAATCATATGAAAGTCAAACACATTCAAACAAATCTTTTTTGAATCAAATGAAAGTCAAATGCATTCAACAGATCAAATTGAATCAATTAAAAGTCAACCACTTTCAAACAAAGCTAATTAAATCCAATGGAAGGCAAACACATTCAAACAAAGCTATTTTGAATCAAATGAAAGTCAAACACATTCAAACAATGCTATCTGAATCAAATGAAAGTCAAATGCATTCAAAAACGATAATTAAATCAAACGAAAGTCAAACACATTCAGACAAAGCTAATTGCATCAAATGAAAGTCAAAAACATTCAAACAAAGCTAATTAAATCATATGAAAGTCAAATGCTTTGAAAAAAGCTAATTGGATCAAGTAAAAGTCCAAAGAATTCAAAACAAAGCTTTTTGAATCAAATGATTGTAAAATGCATTCAACGAGACTAATTGAATCATATGACAGTCAAACAAACTTTTTGAATCAAATGAAAGTCAAAATGCATTCAACAAAGCAAATTGACTCAATTGAAAGTTAACCACATTCAAACAAAGCTAATTGAATCAAATGAAAGTCAAACACATTTAAACAACGCTATTTGAACCAAATGAAAGTCAAACACATTCAAGAAATGCTATTTGAATCAGATGAAAGTCAAACGCATTCAAAAAAGGTATTTAAATCAAGTGAAAGTCAAAATCATTCAAACAAAGCTATTTGAATCAAATTAAAGTCAAACACATTCAAACAAAGCTTTTTGAATTAAATGAAAGTCAAATGCATTAAACAAAGCTAATTGATTCAAATGAAAGTCAATCACATTCAAACAAAGCTAATTTAATCAAATAAAAATCAAACACATTCAAACAAAGCTTTTTCAATCAAATGAAATTCAAATGCATTCAAAATAGCGATTTGAATCAAGTGAAAGTCAAACAAAGCTTTTTGAATCAAATGATTGTCAAATCCGTTCAACGATGCTAATTGAATCATATGAAAGTCAAGCACATTCAAACAAATCTTTTTAAATCAACTGAAAGTCAAATGCAATTAAAAAAAAGTAATTAAATCAAGTGAAAGTCAAACACATTTAAACAAAGCTTTTTAAATCAAATGAAAGTTAAATCCATTCAAAAAAAGCTAATTGAATCAAGTGAAAGTCTAGGTAATTCAAACAAAGCTTTTGGAATCAAATGACTGTCAAATGCGTTCAACGATGCTAATTGAATCAAATGAGAGTCAAACACATTCAAACAAAGCTTTTTGAATCAAATGAAAGTCATATGCATTAAACAAAGCTAATTGAATCAAATGAAAGTCAATGGCATTCTAACAAACCTAATCAAATCAAACGAAAGTCAATGGCATTCTAAATAACCTAATTGAATCAAATGAAAGTCAACCACATTCAAACAAAGCTAATTGAATCAAATGAAAGTTAACCACATTCAAACAAGCATATTAAATCAAGTGAAAATCAAACACATTCAAACAAAGCTTTTTGAATCAAAAGAAAGTCAAATGATTTCAAAAAAGCAAATTGAATCAAGTGAAAGTCAAACAAATTCAAACATAGCTTTTTAAATCAAAATGATTGTCAAATGCATTCAACGATACTAATTGAATCACATGAAAGTCAAACACATTCAAACAAATCTTTTTGAATCAAATTAAAGTCAAATGCATTCAACAGATCAAATTGAATCAATTAAAAGTCAACCACATTCAAACAAAGCTAATTAAATCCAATGGAAGGCAAACACATTCAAACAAAGCGATTTGAATCAAATGAAAGTCAAACACATTCAAACAATGCTATCTGAATCAAATGAAAGTCAAATGCATTTCAAAAAAGATAATTAAATCAAACGAAAGTCAAACACATTCAGACAAAGCTAATTGCATCTAATGAAAGTCAAAAACATTCAAACAAAGCTAATTAAATCATATGAAAGTCAAATGCTTTCAAAAAAGCTAATTGAATCAACTAAAAGTCCAAAGAATTCAAACAAAGCTTTTTGAATCAAATGATTGTCAAATGCATTCAACGAGACTAATTGAATCATATGACAGTCAAACAAAACTTTTTGAATCAAATGAAAGTCAAATGCATTCAACAAAGCAAATTGACTCAATTGAAAGTTAACCACATTCAAGCAAAGCTAATTGAATCAAATGAAAGTCAAACACATTCAAACAAAGCTTTTTCAATTAAATGAAATTCAAATGCATTCAAAATAGCGATTTAAATCAAGTGAAAGTCAAACAAAGCTTTCTGAATCAAATGATTGTGAAATCCGTTCAACGATGCTAATTGGATCATATGAAAGTCAAGCACATTCAAACAAATCTTTTTGAATCAACTGAAAGTCAAATGCAATTAAAAAAAAGTAATTAAATCAAGTGAAAGTCAAACACATTTAAACAAAGCTTTTTAAATCAAATGAAAGTTAAATCCATTCAAAAAAGCTAATTGAATCAAGTGAAAGTCTAGGTAATTCAAACAAAGCTTTTGGAATCAAATGACTGTCAAATGCGTTCAACGATGCTAATTGAATCAAATGAGAGTCAAACACATTCAAACAAAGCTTTTTGAATCAAATGAAAGTCATATGCATTAAACAAAGCTAATTGAATCAAATGAAAGTCAATGGCATTCTAACAAACCTAATCAAATCAAACGAAAGTCAATGGCATTCTAACAAACCTAATTGAATCAAATGAAAGTCAACCACATTCAAACAAAGCTAATTGAATCAAATGAAAGTTAACCACATTCAAACAAAGCATATTAAATCAAGTGAAAATCAAACACATTCAAACAAAGCTTTTTGAAACAAAAGAAAGTCAAATGATTTCAAAAAAGCTAATTGAATCAAGTGAAAGTCAAACAAATTCAAACATAGCTTTTTGAATCAAATGATTGTCAAATGCATTCAACGATACTAATTGAATCATATGAAAGTCAAACACATTCAAACAAATCTTTTTGAATCAAATGAAAGTCAAATGCATTCAACAGATCAAATTGAATCAATTAAAAGTCAACCACATTCAAACAAAGCTAATTAAATCCAATGGAAGGCAAACACATTCAAACAAATCTATTTGAATCAAATGAAAGTCAAACACATTCAAACAATGCTATCTGAATCAAATGAAAGTCAAATGCATTCATAAAAGATAATTAAATCAAACGAAAGTCTAACACATTCAGACAAAGCTAATTGCATCAAATGAAAGTCAAAAAACATTCAAACAAAACTAATTAAATCATATGAAAGTCAAATGCTTTCAAAAAAGCTAATTGAATCAAGTAAAAGTCCAAAGAATTCAAACAAAGCTTTTTGAATCAAATGATTGTCAAATGCATTCAACGAGGCTAATTGAATCATATGACAGTCAAACAAAACTTTTTGAATCAAATGAAAGTCAAATGCATTCAACAAAGCAAATTGACTCAATTGAAAGTTAACCACATTCAAGCAAAGCTAATTGAATCAAATGAAAGTCAAACACATTTAAACAAAGCTATTTGAACCAAATGAAAGTCAAACACATTCAAGAAATGCTATTTGAATCAGATGAAAGTCAAACGCATTCAAAAAAGGTATTTAAATCAAGTGAAAGTCAAAATCATTCAAACAAAGTTATTTGAATCAAATTAAAGTCAAACACATTCAAACAAAGCTTTTTGAATTAAATGAAAGTCAAATGCATTAAACAAAACTAATTGATTCAAATGAAAGTCAATCACATTCAAACAAAGCTAATTTAATCTAATAAAAATCAAACACATTCAAACAAAGCTTTTTCAATCAAATGAAATTCAAATGCATTCAAAATAGCGATTTGAATCAAGTGAAAGTCAAACAAAGCTTTTTGAATCAAATGATTGTGAAATCCGTTCAACGATGCTAATTGGATCATATGAAAGTCATGCACATTCAAACAAATCTTTTTGAATCAACTGAAAGTCAAATGCAATAAAAAAAAAGTAATTAAATCAAGTGAAAGTCAAACACATTTAAACAAAGCTTTTTAAATCAAATGAAAGTTAAATCCATTTCAAAAAGCTAATTGAATCAAGTGAAAGTCTAGGTAATTCAAACAAAGCTTTTTGAATCAAATGACTGTCAAATGCGTTCAACGATGCTAATTGAATCAAATGAGAGTCAAAAACATTGAAACAAAGCTTTTTGAATCAAATGAAAGTCATATGCATTCAACAAAGCTAATTGAATCAAATGAAAGTCAATGGCATTCTAACAAACCTAATTAAATCAAACGAAAGTCAATGGCATTCCAACAAACCTAATTGAATCAAATGAAAGTCAACCACATTCAAACAAAGCTAATTGAATCAAATGAAAGTTAACCACATTCAAACAAAGCATATTAAATCAAGTGAAAATCAAACACATTCAAACAAAGCTTTTTGAATCAAAAGAAAGTCAAATGATTTCAAAAAAGCTAATTGAATCAAGTGAAAGTCAAACAAATTCAAACATAGCTTTTTGAATCAAATGATTGTCAAATGCAGTAAACGATACTAATTGAATCATATGAAAGTCAAACACATTCAAACAAATCTTTTTGAATCAAATGAAAGTCAAATGCATTCAACAGATCAAATTGAATCAATTAAAAGTCAACCACTTTCAAACAAAGCTAATTAAATCCAATGGAAGGCAAACACATTCAAACAAAGCTATTTGAATCAAATGAAAGTCAAACACATTCAAACAATGCTATCTGAATCAAATGAAAGTCAAATGCATTCAAAAACGATAATTAAATCAAACGAAAGTCAAACACATTCAGACAAAGCTAATTGCATCAAATGAAAGTCAAAAACATTCAAACAAAGCTAATTAAATCATATGAAAGTCAAATGCTTTGAAAAAAGCTAATTGGATCAAGTAAAAGTCCAAAGAATTCAAACAAAGCTTTTTGAATCAAATGATTGTCAAATGCATTCAACGAGGCTATTTGAATCATATGACAGTCAAACAAAACTTTTTGAATCAAATGAAAGTCAAATGCATTCAACAAAGAAAATTGACTCAATTGAAAGTTAACCACATTCAAACAAAGCTAATTGAATCAAATGAAAGTCAAACACATTTAAACAACGCTATTTGAACCAAATGAAAGTCAAACACATTCAAGAAATGCTATTTGAATCAGATGAAAGTCAAACGCATTCAAAAAAGGTATTTAAATCAAGTGAAAGTCAAAATCATTCAAACAAAGCTATTTGAATCAAATTAAAGTCAAACACATTCAAACAAAGCTTTTTGAATTAAATGAAAGTCAAATGCATTAAACAAAGCTAATTGATTCAAATGAAAGTCAATCACATTCAAACAAAGATAATTTAATCAAATAAAAATCAAACACATTCAAACAAAGCTTTTTCAATCAAATGAAATTCAAATGCATTCAAAATAGCGATTTGAATCAAGTGAAAGTCAAACAAAGCTTTTTGAATCAAATGATTGTCAAATCCGTTCAACGATGCTAATTGAATCATATGAAAGTCAAGCACATTCAAACAAATCTTTTTAAATCAACTGAAAGTTAGAAGCAATTAAAAAAAAGTAATTAAATCAAGTGAAAATCAAACACATTTAAACAAAGCTTTTTAAATCAAATGAAAGTTAAATCCATTCAAAAAAGCTAATTGAATCAAGTGAAAGTCTAGGTAATTCAAACAAAGCTTTTGGAATCAAATGACTGTCAAATGCGTTCAACGATGCTAATTGAATCAAATGAGAGTCAAACACATTCAAACAAAGCTTTTTGAATCAAATGAAAGTCATATGCATTAAACAAAGCTAATTGAATCAAATGAAAGTCAATGGCATTCTAACAAACCTAATCAAATCAAACGAAAGTCAATAGCATTCTAACAAACCAAATTGAATCAAATGAAAGTCAACCACATTCAAACAAAGCTAATTGAATCAAATGAAAGTTAACCACATTCAAACAAGCATATTAAATCAAGTGAAAATCAAACACATTCAAACAAAGCTTTTTGAATCAAAAGAAAGTCAAATGATTTCAAGAAAGCAAATTGAATCAAGTGAAAGTCAAACAAATTCAAACATAGCTTTTTAAATCAAATGATTGTCAAATGCATTCAACGATACTAATTGAATCACATGAAAGTCAAACACATTCAAACCAATCTTTTTGAATCAAATTAAAGTCAAATGCATTCAACAGATCAAATTGAATCAATTAAAAGTCAACCACATTCAAACAAAGCTAATTAAATCCAATGGAAGGCAAACACATTCAAACAAAGCGATTTGAATCAAATGAAAGTCAAACACATTCAAACAATGCTATCTGAATCAAATGAAAGTCAAATGCATTCAAAAAAGATAATTAAATCAAACGAAAGTCAAACACATTCAGACAAAGCTAATTGCATCTAATGAAAGTCAAAAACATTCAAACAAAGCTAATTAAATCATATGAAAGTCAAATGCTTTCAAAAAAGCTAATTGAATCAACTAAAAGTCCAAAGAATTCAAACAAAGCTTTTTGAATCAAATGATTGTCAAATGCATTCAACGAGACTAATTTAATCATATGACAGTCAAACAAAACTTTTTGAATCAAATGAAAGTCAAATGCATTCAACAAAGCAAATTGACTCAATTGAAAGTTAACCACATTCAAGCAAAGCTAATTGAATCAAATGAAAGTCAAACACATTCAAACAAAGCTTTTTCAATCAAATGAAATTCAAATGCATTCAAAATAGCGATTTAAATCAAGTGAAAGTCAAACAAAGCTTTCTGAATCAAATGATTGTGAAATCCGTTCAACGATGCTAATTGGATCATATGAAAGTCAAGCACATTCAAACAAATCTTTTTGAATCAACTGAAAGTCAAATGCAATTAAAAAAAAAGTAATTAAATCAAGTGAAAGTCAAACACATTTAAACAAAGCTTTTTAAATCAAATGAAAGTTAAATCCATTCAAAAAAGCTAATTGAATCAAGTGTAAGTCTAGGTAATTCAAACAAAGCTTTTGGAATCAAATGACTGTCAAATGCGTTCAACGATGCTAATTGAATCAAATGAGAGTCAAACACATTCAAACAAAGCTTTTTGAATCAAATGAAAGTCATATGCATTAAACAAAGCTAATTGAATCAAATGAAAGTCAATGGCATTCTAACAAACCTAATCAAATCAAACGAAAGTCAATGGCATTCTAACAAACCTAATTGAATCAAATGAAAGTCAACCACATTCAAACAAAGCTAATTGAATCAAATGAAAGTTAACCACATTCAAACAAAGCATATTAAATCAAGTGAAAATCAAACACATTCAAACAAAGCTTTTTGAATCAAAAGAAAGTCAAATGATTTCAAAAAAGCTAATTGAATCAAGTGAAAGTCAAACAAATTCAAACATAGCTTTTTGAATCAAATGATTGTCAAATGCATTCAACGATACTAATTGAATCATATGAAAGTCAAACACATTCAAACAAATCTTTTTGAATCAAATGAAAGTCAAATGCATTCAACAGATCAAATTGAATCAATTAAAAGTCAACCACATTCAAACAAAGCTAATTAAATCCAATGGAAGGCAAACACATTCAAACAAAGCTATTTGAATCAAATGAAAGTCAAACACATTCAAACAATGCTATCTGAATCAAATGAAAGTCAAATGCATTCATAAAAGATAATTAAATCAAACGAAAGTCTAACACATTCAGACAAAGCTAATTGCATCAAACGAAAGTCAAAAACATTCAAACAAAACTAATTAAATCATATGAAAGTCAAATGCTTTCAAAAAAGCTAATTGAATCAAGTAAAAGTCCAAAGAATTCAAACAAAGCTTTTTGAATCAAATGATTGTCAAATGCTTTCAACGAGGCTAATTGAATCATATGACAGTCAAACAAAACTTTTTGAATCAAATGAAAGTCAAATGCATTCAACAAAGCAAATTGACTCAATTGAAAGTTAACCACATTCAAGCAAAGCTAATTGAATCAAATGAAAGTCAAACACATTTAAACAAAGCTATTTGAACCAAATGAAAGTCAAACACATTCAAGAAATGCTATTTGAATCAGATGAAAGTCAAACGCATTCAAAAAAGGTATTTAAATCAAGTGAAAGTCAAAATCATTCAAACAAATTTATTTGAATCAAATTAAAGTCAAACACATTCAAACAAAGCTTTTTGAATTAAATGAAAGTCAAATGTATTAAACAAAGCTAATTGATTCAAATGAAAGTCAATCACATTCAAACAAAGCTAATTTAATCTAATAAAAATCAAACACATTCAAACAAAGCTTTTTCAATCAAATGAAATTCAAATGCATTCAAAATAGCGATTTGAATCAAGTGAAAGTCAAACAAAGATTTTTGAATCAAATGATTGTCAAATCCGTTCAACGATGCTAATTGAATCATATGAAAGTCAAGCACATTCAAACAAATCTTTTTTAATCAACTGAAAGTCAAATGCAATTAAAAAAAAGTAATTAAATCAAGTGAAAGTCAAACACATTTAAACAAAGCTTTTTAAATCAAATGAAAGTTAAATCCATTCAAAAAAGCTAATTGAATCAAGTGAAAGTCTAGGTAATTCAAACAAAGCTTTTTGAATCAAATGACTGTCAAATGCGTTCAACGATGCTAATTGAATCAAATGAGAGTCAAACACATTCAAACAAAGCTTTTTGAATCAAATGAAAGTCATATGCATTCAACAAAGCTAATTGAATCAAATGAAAGTCAATGGCATTCTAACAAACCTAATTAAATCAAACGAAAGTCAGTGGCATTCTAACAAACCTAATTGAATTAAATGAAAGTCAACCACATTCAAACAAAGCTAATTGAATCAAATGAAAGTTAACCACATTCAAACAAAGCATATTAAATCAAGTGAAAATCAAACACATTCAAACAAAGCTTTTTGAATTAAAAGAAAGTCAAATGATTTCAAAAAAGCTAATTGAATCAAGTGAAATTCAAACAAATTCAAACATAGCTTTTTGAATCAAATGATTGTCAAATGCATTCAACGATACTAATTGAATCATATGAAAGTCAAACACATTCAAACAAATCTTTTTGAATCAAATAAAAGTCAAATGCATTCAGCAGATCAAAATTGAATCAATTAAAAGTCAACCACATTCAAACAAAGCTAATTAAATTCAATGGAAGGCAAACACATTCAAACAAAGCTATTTGAATCAAATGAAAGTCAAACACATTCAAACAATGCTATCTGAATCAAATGAAAGTCAAATGCATTCAAAAAAGATAATTAAATCAAACGAAACTCAAACACAGTCAGACAAAGCTAATTGCATCAAATGAAAGTCAAAAACATTCAAACAAAGCTATTTAAATCATATGAAAGTCAAATGCTTTGAAAAAAGCTAATTGAATCAAGTAAAAGTCCAAAGAATTCATACAAAGCTTTTTGAATCAAATGATTGTCAAATGCATTCAACGAGGCTAATTGAATCATATGACAGTCAAACAAAACTTTTTGAATCAAATGAAAGTCAAATGCATTCAACAAAGCAAATTGATTCAATTGAAAGTTAACCACATTCAAGCAAAGCTAATTGAATCAAATGAAAGTCAAACACATTTAAACAAAGCTATTTGAACCAAATGAAAGTCAAACACATTCAAGAAATGCTATTTGAATCAGATGAAAGTCAAACGCATTCAAAAAAGGTATTTAAATCAAGTGAAAGTCAAAATCATTCAAACAAAGCTATTTGATTCAAATTAAAGTCAAACACATTCAAACAAAGCTTTTTGAATTATATGAAGTCAAATGCATTAAAGAAAGCTAATTGATTCAAATGAAAGTCAATCACATTCAAACAAAGCTAATTTAATCAAATAAAAATCAAACACATTCAAACAAAGCTTTTTCAATCAAATGAAATTCAAATGCATTCAAAATAGGGATTTGAATCAAGTGAAAGTCAAACAAAGCTTTTTGAATCAAATGATTGTCAAATCCATTCAACGATGCTAATTGCATCATATGAAAGTCAAGCACATTCAAAAAAATCTTTTTGAATCAACTGAAAGTCAAATGCAATTAAAAAAAAGTAATTAAATCAAGTGAAAATCAAACACATTTAAACAAAGCTTTTTAAATCAAATGAAATTTAAATCCATTCTAAAAAGCTAATTGAATCAAGTGAAAGTCTAGGTAATTCAAACAAAGCTTTTTGAATCAAATGACTGTCAAATGCGTTTAACGATGCTAATTGAATCAAATGAGAGTCAAACACATTGAAACAAAGCTTTTTGAATCAAAAGAAAGTCAAATCATTTCAAAAAAGGTAATTAAATCAAGTGAAAGTCAAACAAATTCAAACATAGCTTTTTGAATCAAATGATTGTCAAATGCATTCAACGATACTAATTGAATCATATGAAAGTCAAACACATTCAAACAAATCTTTTTGAATCAAATGAAAGTCAAATGCATTCAACAAATCAAATTGAATCAATTAAAAGTCAACCACATTCAAACAAAGCTAATTAAATCCAATGGAAGGCAAACACATTCAAACAAAGCGATTTGAATCAAATGAAATTCAAACACATTCAAACAATGCTATCTGAATGATGTAAATCTAAATACACCCTCCCGAATATGGGTTGATGGATTTAAAAATACTTATAGTTAGAATACTCAAATATCATGGAACAAGATAAAAGGGCCAAAACTCAAGGACACACTCAAAGTTTTGGGGTTTTAGGCCAGAGATAAGACTCACTCAATCTCTCCTAAGCTTATCACTCAAGACTTACTCAAAGCAATAAGGGAACACTTGAACTTGAGACAAACTCTAAGTTAAAATGCTAAAACACAAGGTTTTTTATCAAAACTCAATACTGGTCTTTATTTCTGTTTTGCTCTCCCTTTTATAGAGGAAAGGAGCAGCAAAAACACACCAAAAGTCAAGGAAAACCGTCCAAGCATGAACAGCCAAAAGCCAACAGTTTTCCTCCTTGATTTAAGCTAAACAATGAAAGCATAATAAAGCCTAATGATAACTTCCTATTACAACCGGCCAAAGAGCTAAACTCTTGGCATTATTTCAGCAACATTAACTAAAATATAAGATAATAATAGCTAGTAAATGGCTTAGGATCCACACGCCCAAAATAGCAGTGAAACGTGCCAAATCTGTAGTGAAGCGCGCCATGCGCCCAATCTTCAATCTACCCATGAAATGCAACATAGAACTTCAGCCTTCTTTGTAAATGGATAAAATCCAAGAGTCTCTAAGACTAAAGCAACAGGTTCATTAGATGTCCACTTTGGATCATTCCCCCCTTCTTCAAAAGAGTTTGCCCTCAAACTTGAATCATCAAAGTATGGTGATAAATCCCCTACATTGAAAGTCGCACTAACACCCATCAATTCGTCTGGTAGCTCAATTTTGTAAGCACTATCGTTCACCCTCTCAAGAACCTTAAAAGGACCATCAGAACGAGGCATAAGCTTGTTTTTGCGAAGCTTAGGGAACCTCTCCTTCCTCAAATGCACCCAAACCAAGTCCCCGGGATGAAAAATAGGCTGTTTGCGTTTCTTATTGGCTCGCTCTTGGTATTTTTTATTCATCTCCTCAATTCTTTTCTTCACTTGCTCACAGGTTTTTTGAAAGGTTTCCACCCTCTTTTTAGCATCTTTCTCTACCATGTCACTCTTAACCATAGGAACAAGATCAATCGGCACAAATGGGTTCACTCCATAAACTACTTCAAATGGAGAACGGGAAGTAGTTAGGGAATGAGCTCTATTGTAAGCAAACTCCGCATGGGCTAATTTCATGTCCTAATCTTTTTGCGTTTTGCTCACAAGACCTCGTAACAAAGTACCCAAAGTTCTATTAGTGACCTCGGTTTGCCCATCGGTTTGGGGATGATGAGAGGCTAAATAGTAACTTGGTACCCACAAGTTTCCATAGGGTTCTCCAAAAGTGACTAAGGAATTTGGAGTCCCTATCAGATACTATACTTCGAGGAATGCCATGGAGTTTGACAATTTCCTTGAAGTACAGCTCGGCCACTTTCACGGCATCATCAGTTTTATTACAAGCTACAAAGTGTGCCATTTTAGAGAATCTATCTACAACAACCATGATGCTATCTCTTCCCCTTTGAGTGCGAGGCAATCCAACAATGAAATCCATGCTAACACTTTCCCATGGAGCATCCGGAACTGGCAACGGAGTATAAAGACCCTTTGTGAAGTGTCCCTTAGCCTTTTGACAAGTAGCACATCTCTTCACAACATGAGTAACATCCTTGATCATTCTAGGCCAATAGAAGTGTTCACCTAGAATATCAAGAGTCTTTTGTATCCCAAAATGACCGGCTAAACCTCCACCATGCACTTCTCTCACTAATAACTCCCTAACCCCACTCTTCGGAACACATAGCTTGTTACCTTTAAAGAGGTAGCCATCTTGTCTCACAAACTCTTTGGTAGGATTCTCTATCTCACTAGCAAAGTCGGGATCATTTATGTAACATTCCTTGAGTTGTTCAAAACCCAAGATCTTAGCATCCACCATGGAAAGTAAGTAGCTCCGACGAGACAATGCATCGGCCACAACATTACTCTTTCCATCCTTGTACTTGGAGCTAAAGGTAAATGATTGGAGAAACTCCACCCATTTAGCATGCCTCTTGTTGAGTTTTTTGTTGCCCATGAATAAATTTTAGAGCCTCATGATCGGAATGAAGAACAAATGGTTTTGGTCTAAGGTAGTGAGACCAATGATCAAGTGCTCTAACTATGGCATAGAACTCACGGTCATAAGTGGAATAGTTCAACTTAGCCCCATTCAACTTCTCACTAAAGTAACTCACGGGCTTCTTCTCTTGAATCAAAACAGCACCTATTCCAATCCCACTTGCATCACACTCTACCTCAAACACTTTGTTGAAATCTGGTAGCACAAGTATAGGAGCGTTGCAAAGCATATGTTTAACCTTCTCAAAGGCTCGTTGAGCATTTTCTTCCCATACGAACTCACCCTTTTTGGTCAACTCGGTGATTGGAGCCATGATGGTAGACAAGTTTTTGATGAACCGCCTATAGAAGGAGGCAAGTCCATGAAAACTTCTAACTTCGTGCACATTGGTTGGAGCCAACCAAGACTGGACTGCTTTTACCTTCTCCGGATCTACATGAACCCCCTCTCCTGTTACAATGTATCCTAAGAATACAACACTAGGAGTCATGAATACACATTTTTCAAGCTTACCATACAACTTCACCTCCCTCAATTTTTCAAACAATCTCCTCAAATGAATTACATGATCATCATTGTTTTTACTATACACAAGAATGTCATCTAAGTAAACAACAACAAAATCATTAAGAAAAGGCCGGAGAACTTCATTCATCAATCTCATGAAGGAGCTTGGGGCGTTGCAAAGCCCAAATGGCATCACTAACCACTCATACAACCCTTGTTTTGTTTTGAAAGCCGTCTTCCACTCATCCCCCTCTCGAATTCTCATTTGATGGTACCCACTCCTTAAATCTATTTTGGAAAAGACTAAGGCACCACTCAACTCATCTAACATATCTTGCAATCGAGGCATAGGAAAACGGTATTTGACCGTTATATTGTTAATGGAACGACTATCAACACACATTCTCCAAGTACCATCTTTTTTTGGTACTAAGAGGGCTGGAACCGCGCAAGGACTAAGGCTTTCTCTCACATAACCTCTCTCAAGTAATTCGTTCACTTGCTTTTCAAGTTCCTTACTCTCTTCCGGATTACACCTATAGGCAGCCTTGTTGGGCAAAGGTGCTCCTGGAATTAAGTCAATGGCGTGCTCAATGCCTCTAATTGGAGGTAGGCCTTTGGGCAAGTCATTGGGGAACACATCTTGGTACTCTTCTAATAACTCATTTAGCATGGATGAGTTAATACAAGTAGTACCATTATCATCTTTGGTCCTTACCACCAAAGCATACCCTCCCCCCATTTCTTTCATTATTCGTTCATATTCATTACAAGTTACAAGATAGTTGCTTTTCTCTTTTTCTTTCTTAGCAACTTTAGGAGGTAAAGGCACTAACTTAACTTTTCTACCATTTTTGGTAGTTACAATATACACATTAGTTTTCCCTTTATGCTCCGAATCATGATCAAACTGCCACGGTCTTCCAAGCAACAAATGACACGCATCCATAGGAAGAATATCACACCAACGCTCATCTTCGAACCCTCCAATGGAATAAGACACCAATGCTTGCTTCTTGACTCTAATGCTTGTGCCATCATTCAACCAATTGAGCTTGTAAGGTTCACCATGGTCTCTAGTGGGTAGCTTCAATTTACTCACAGCCTCGGATGAAACAACATCTGTTTGGGCACCACTATCAACAATCACATTGCAAGTCTTCTCTCCTACCTTGCATCTAGTGTGGAACAAGTTGTTTCGTTGTTTAAGATCAATTTCGGGTTCATTATACAAGATTCTACGAACCACCATCATGTTGAACTCATCTTCGGGTTGAATCTCTTCCTCATACTCTTCATCAAACTCGCAACCCTCCTCATGAGCCACAAAGTTATAGACCTTCTCCTCCTCATCCATGAGAGCACATTGAGAGGCTGTTAACACACTCTTACTAGGACATTCCGATGCAATATGTCCTCTCCCATGACACTTGAAGCATTTTCTCCTAGTTGAAAGCTCACTAGGCGAAACTACTTGTTTTTCTTTCCCTTTTGATGAGCTAGGTGAAAAGGTTTTACTTTGAAAAGTACTCCCTTTAGAGTTGAAAGGAGTAAATTTCGAAGTATTCTTGAAAGAAGAATTTTTGGGCTTCTCTTTCTCCCTTTCTTCTTTAAGTTGAGACTCATACTTCAAAGCTAGTTTGCATACATCACTAAAAGTGGCATAATGAGTAACTTCCACTTTCCTATTAATTTCTTTGGTCAACCCCTTGACAAATCTAGCAATTTTGTAAGCTTCCTTTTCTTGCAAGTCGCAAGTCAAGCCTAACCTTTCAAATTCTTTTATGTAATCCTCCACACTCATGTTTTCTTGTGATAGGTGGGTTAATTTTAAGTATTGATCTTGCTCATACTCTTTACTTACCCATTTTCCCCTCTTTTTCTTTTTTAATTTTTCCCATGAGTCTATCTTATCTTTCCCTTCTCTTCTTCTATTTGACTTGAGGTTTTCATACCACAATGCAGCTAGTTTAGTGAGTTTAAGGACAGCCAACTTGAACCGTTTCCTATCATCATACCCCTTGTAATCAAAAACGGTTTCAATTTGCCTAACCCAATCTAAGAAAGCCTCACAATCATGCCCTCCATCAAATTCATGCATATCAATTTTTAGACCCCTATCTTCATCAAATTGTCTAAAATTGTTACCACTATTTTCATCCTCCTCCTCTAATTCATTTATTTTCCTAGTGGCTTTAAGGAGCATATCAGATATGGCATCCATCCTAGTATCTTGTTGTGCCCCAGAGACTTCACTCTCTTCTGTTTTTTTCTCCAAATTCTCCAATTTTTCAGTGATTACTTGCAACATTCTAGCAAGCTCCTCACTAGACATGATTTCCACTATTTTTGCTTGGATATTACAAGTACAATGAAAACTGCCGAAATTAGAGACATAATGAAAAACGAAAATTGCCTCTAGACTCTCAAAGGCTTACAAATTCAGAATATTCAGATCAAAACAACCAATTTGCAAAAAAGAAATTCCTCAAAAGCTTTTCGGATGAGGGAGAAATCTTCAATTGAATTCTGCCTTCCCGGTTTTGCCTCTTTTCTGCGTTGCTGCGAAAAACTTGCCCAGTTTATTAGCAGAAAAATTCCAAAATATCTGAAATTTTTTGTGAGTAATCTACGCAAAACAATATCCAGATTCAAAAAAGAAATAACTCGATTTGGACAGAAAACGAAGGAGATATGTCCTTCTCAAACCGCAACTCCAAACTGATTGAATTCTGCCGTTTTGCTCCAAACGCCTTCAAACTCGATTTTCTTCAAGAAACCCTTAACTAGGCTCTGATACCAGATGATGTAAATCTAAATACACCCTCCCGAATATGGGTTGATGGATTTAAAAATACTTATAGTTAGAATACTCAAATATCATGGAACAAGATAAAAGGGCCAAAACTCAAGGACACACTCAAAGTTTTGGGGTTTTAGGCCAGAGATAAGACTCACTCAATCTCTCCTAAGCTTATCACTCAAGACTTACTCAAAGCAATAAGGGAACACTTGAACTTGAGACAAACTCTAAGTTAAAATGCTAAAACACAAGGTTTTTTATCCAAACTCAAAACTGGTCTTTATTTCTGTTTTGCTCTCCCTTTTATAGAGGAAAGGAGCAGCAAAAACACACCAAAAGTCAAGGAAAACCGTCCAAGCATGAACAGCCAAAAGCCAGCAGTTTTCCTCCTTGATTTAAGCTAAACAATAAAAGCATAATAAAGCCTAATGATAACTTCCTATTACAACCGGCCAAAGAGCTAAACTCTTCGCATTATTTCAGCAACATTAACTAAAATATAAGATAATAATAGCTAGTAAATGGCTTAGGATCCACACGCCCAAAATAGCAGTGAAACGTGCCAAATCTGTAGTGAAGCGCGCCATGCGCCCAATCTTCAATCTACCCATGAAATGCAACATAGAACTTCAGCCTTCTTTGTAAATGGATAAAATCCAAGAGTCTCTAAGACTAAAGCAACAGGTTCATTAGATGTCCACTTTGGATCACTGAATCAAATGAAAGTCAAATGCATTCAAAAAAGATAATTAAATCAAACGAAAGTCAAACACATTCAGACAAAGCTAATTGCATCAAATGAAAGTAAAAAACATTCAAACAAAGCTAATTAAATTATATGAAAGTCAAATGCTTTGAAAAAAGCTAATTGAATCAAGTAAAAGTCCAAAGAATTCAAACAAAGCTTTTTGAATCAAATGATTGTCAAATGCATATCAATTTTTAGACTAATTGAATCATATGACAGTCAAACAAAACTTTTTGAATCAAATGAAAGTCCAATGCATTCAACAAAGCAAATTGACTCAATTGAAAGTTAACCACATTCAAGCAAAGCTAATTGAATCAAATGAAAGTCAAACACATTTAAACAAAGCTATTTGAACCAAATGAAAGTCAAACACATTCAAGAAATGCTATTTGGATCACAAGAAAGTCAAACGCATTCAAAAAAGGTATTTAAATCAAGTGAAAGTCAAAATCATTCAAACAAAGCTATTTGAATCAAATTAAAGTCAAGCACATTCAAACAAAGCTTTTTGAATTAAATGAAAGTCAAATGCATTAAACAAAGCTAATTGATTCAAATGAAAGTCAATCACATTCAAACAAAGCTAATTTAATCAAATAAAAATCAAACACATTCAAACAACGCTTTTTCAATCAAATGAAATTCAAATGAATTCAAAATAGCGATTTGAATCAAGTGAAAGTGAAACAAAGCTTTTTGAATCAAAAGATTGTCAAATCCATTCAACGATGCTAATTGAATCATATGAAAGTCATGCACATTCAAACAAATCTTTTTGAATCAACTGAAAGTCAAATGCAATTAAAAAAAAAAACTAATTAAATCAAGTGAAAGTCAAACACATTTAAACAAAGCTTTTTAAATCAAATGAAAGTTAAATCCATTTAAAAAAGCTAATTGAATCAAGTGAAAGTCTAGGTAATTCAAACAAAGCTTTTTGAATCAAATGACTGTCAAATGCGTTCAACGATGCTAATTAAATCAAATGAGAGTCAAACACATTCAAACAAAGCTTTTTGAATCAAATGAAAGTCATATGCATTCAACAAAGCTAATTGAATCAAATGAAAGTCAATGGCATTCTAACAAACCTAATTAAATCAAACGAAAGTCAATGACATTCTAACAAAGCTAATTGAATCAAATGAAAGTTAACCACATTCAAACAAAGCTAATTTAAATCAAGTGAAATTCAAACACATTCAAATAAAGCTTTTTGAATCCAAAGAAAGTTAAATGAGTTCAAAAAAGCTAATTGAATCAAGTGAAAGTCAAACAAATTCAAACATAGCTTTTTGAATCAAATGATTGTCAAATGCATTCAACGATACTAATTGAATCATATGAAAGTCAAACACATTCAAACAAATCTTTTTGAATCAAATGAAAGTCAAATGCATTCAACAGATCAAATTGAATCAATTAAAACTCAACCACATTCAAACAAAGCTAATTAAGTCCAATGGAAGGCAAACATATTCAAACAAAGCTATTTGAATCAAATGAAAGTCAAACACATTCAAACAATGCTATCTGAATCAAATGAAAGTCAAATGCATTTAAAAAAGATAATTAAATCAAACGAAAGTCAAACCCATTCAGACAAAGCTAATTGCATCAAATGAAAGTCAAAAACATTCAAACAAAGCTAATTAAATCATATGAAAGTCAAATGCTTTCAAAAAAGCTAATTGAATCAAGTAAAAGTCCAAAGAATTCAAACAAAGCTTTTTCAATCAAATGATTGTCAAATGCATTCAACGAGGCTAATTGAATCATATGACAGTCAAACAAAACTATTTGAATCAGATGAAAGTCAAATGCATTCAACAAAGCAAATTGACTCAATTGAAAGTTAACCACATTCAAGCAAAGCTAATTGAATCAAATGAAAGTGAAACACATTCAAACAAAGCTTTTTCAATCAAATGAAATTCAAATGCATTCAAAATAGCGATTTAAATCAAGTGAAAGTCAAACAAAGCTTTCTGAATCAAATGATTGTGAAATCCGTTCAACGATGCTAATTGGATCATATGAAAGTCCAGCACATTCAAACAAATCTTTTTGAATCAACTGAAAGTCAAATGCAATTAAAAAAAAGTAATTAAATCAAGTGAAAGTCAAACACATTTAAACAAAGCTTTTTAAATCAAATGAAAGTTAAATCCATTCAAAAAAGCTAATTGAATGAAGTGAAAGTCTAGGTAATTCAAACAAAGCTTTTGGAATCAAATGACTGTCAAATGCGTTCAACGATGCTAATTGAATCAAATGAGAGTCAAACACATTCAAACAAAGCTTTTTGAATCAAATTAAAGTCATATGCATTAAACAAAGCTAATTGAATCAAATGAAAGTCAATGGCATTCTAACAAACCTAATCAAATCAAACGAAAGTCAATGGCATTCTAACAAACCTAATTGAATCAAATGAAAGTCAACCACATTCAAACAAAGCTAATTGAATCAAATGAAAGTTAACCACATTCAAACAAAACATATTAAATCAAGTGAAAATCAAACACATTCAAACAAAGCTTTTTGAATCAAAAGAAAGTCAAATGATTTCAAAAAAGCTAATTGAATCAAGTGAAAGTCAAACAAATTCAAACATAGCTTTTTGAATCAAATGATTGCCAATTGCATTCAACGATACTAATAGAATCATGTGAAAGTCAAACACATTCAAACAAATATTTTTGAATCAAATGAAAGTCAAATGCATTCAACAGATCAAATTGAATTAATTAAAAGTCAACCACATTCAAACAAAGCTAATTAAATCCAATGGAAGGAAAACACATTCAAACAAAGCTATTTGAATCAAATGAAAGTCAAACACATTCAAACAATGCTATCTGAATCAAATGAAAGTCAAATGCATTCAAAAAAGATAATTAAATCAAACGAAAGTCAAACACATTCAGACAAAGCTAATTGCATCAAATGAAAGTCAAAAACATTCAAATAAAGCTAATTAAATCATATGAAAGTCAAATGCTTTCAAAAAAGCTAATTGAATCAACTAAAAGTCCAAAGAATTAAAACAAAGCTTTTTGAATCAAATGATTGTCATATGCATTTAACGAGGCTAATTGAATCATATGACAGTCAAACAAAACTTTTTGAATCAAATGAAAGTCAAATGCATTCAACAAAGCAAATTGACTCAATTGAAAGTTAACCACATTAAAGCAAAGCTAATTGAATCAAATGAAAGTCAAACACATTTAAACAAAGCTTTTTGAACCAAATGAAAGTCAAACACATTCAAGAAATGCTATTTGAATCAGATGAAAGTCTAACGCAATCAAAAAAGGTATTTAAATCAAGTGAAAGTCAAAATCATTCAAACAACGCTATTTGAATCAAATTAAAGTCAAACACATTCAAACAAAGCTTTTTGAATAAAATGAAAGTCAAATGCATTAAACAAAGCTAATTGATTCAAATGAAAGTCAATCACATTCAAACAAAGCTAATTTAATCAAATAAAAATCAAACACATTCAAACAAAGCTTTTTCAATCAAATGAAATTCAAATGCATTCAAAATAGCGATTTGAATCAAGTGAAAGTCAAACAAAGATTTTTGAATCAAATGATTGTCAAATCCGTTCAACGATGCTAATTGAATCATATGAAAGTCAAGCACATTCAAACAAATCTTTTTGAATCAACTGAAAGTCAAATGCAATTAAAAAAAAGTAATTAAATCAAGTGAAAGTCAAACACATTTAAACAAAGCTTTTTAAATCAAATGAAAGTTAAATCCATTCAAAAAAGCTAATTGAATCAAGTGAAAGTCTAGGTAATTCAAACAAAGCTTTTTGAATCAAATGACTGTCAAATGCGTTCAACGATGCTAATTGAATCAAATGAGAGTCAAACACATTCAAACAAAGCTTTTTGAATCAAATGAAAGTCATATGCATTCAACAAAGCTAATTGAATCAAATGAAAGTCAATGGCATTCTAACAAACCTAATTAAATCAAACGAAAGTCAATGGCATTCTAACAAACCTAATTGAATTAAATGAAAGTCAACCACATTTAAACAAAGCTAATTGAATCAAATGAAAGTTAACCACATTCAAACAAAGCATATTAAATCAAGTGAAAATCAAACACATTCAAACAAAGCTTTTTGAATCAAAAGAAAGTCAAATGATTTCAAAAAAGCTAATTGAATCAAGTGAAATTCAAACAAATTCAAACATAGCTTTTTGAATCAAATGTTTGTGAAATGCATTCAACGATACTAATTGAATCATATGAAAGTCAAACATATTCAAACAAATATTTTTGAATCAAATGAAAGTCAAATGCATTCAAGAGATCAAATTGAACCAATTAAAAGTCAACCACATTCAAACAAAGCTAATTAAATCCAATGGAAGGCAAACACATTCAAACAAAGCTATTTGAATCAAATGAAAGTCAAACACATTTAAACAATGCTATCTGAATCAAATGAAAGTCAAATGCATTCAAAAAAGATAATTAAATCAAACGAAAGCCAAACACATTCAGACAAAGCTAATTGCATCAAATGAAAGTCAAAAACATTCAAACAAAGCTAATTAAATCATATGAAAGTCAAATGATTTGAAAAAAGCTAATTGAATCAAGTAAAAGTCCAAAGAATTCAAACAAAGCTTTTTGAATCAAATGATTGTCAAATGCATTTAACGAGGCTAATTGAATCATATGACAGTCAAACAAAACTTTTTGAATCAAATGAAAGTCAAATGCATTCAACAAAGCAAATTGACTCAATTGAAAGTTAACCACATTCAAGCAAAGCTAATTGAATCAAATGAAAGTCAAACACATTTAAACAAAGCTATTTGAACCAAATGAAAGTCAAACACATTCAAGAAATGCTATTTGAATCAGATGAAAGTCAAACGCATTCAAAAAAGGTATTTTAATCAAGTGAAAGTCAAAATCATTCAAACAAAGCTATTTGAATCAAATTAAAGTCAAACACATTCAAACAAAGCTTTTTGAATTAAATGAAAGTCAAATGCATTAAACAAAGCTAATTGATTCAAATGAAAGTTAACCACATTCAAGCAAAGCTAATTTAATCAAATGAAAGTGAAACACATTCAAACAAAGCTTTTTCAATCAAATGAAATTCAAATGCATTCAAAATAGCGATTTAAATCAAGTGAAAGTCAAACAAAGCTTTCTGAATCAAATGATTGTCAAATCCGTTCAACGATGCTAATTGAATCATATGAAAGTCAAGCACATTCAAACAAATCTTTTTGAATCAACTGAAAGTCAAATGCAATTAAAAAAAAGTAATTAAATCAAGTGAAAGTCAAACACATTTAAACAAAGCTTTTTAAATCAAATGAAAGTTAAATCCATTCAAAAAAGCTAATTGAATCAAGTGAAAGTCTAGGTAATTCAAACAAAGCTTTTTGAATCAAATGACTGTCAAATGCGTTCAACGATGCTAATTGAATCAAATGAGAGTCAAACACATTCAAACAAAGCTTTTTGAATCAAATGAAAGTCATATGCATTAAACAAAGCTAATTGAATGAAATGAAAGTCAATGGCATTCTAACAAACCTAATCAAATCAAACGAAAGTCAATGGCATTCTAACAAACCTAATTGAATCAAATGAAAGTCAACCACATTCAAACAAAGCTAATTGAATCAAATGAAAGTTAACCACATTCAAACAAAGCATATTAAATCAAGTGAAAATCAAACACATTCAAACAAAGCTTTTTGAATCAAAAGAAAGTCAAATGATTTCAAAAAAGCTAATTGAATCAAGTGAAAGTCAAACAAATTCAAACATAGCTTTTTGAATCAAATGATTGTCAAATGCATTCAACGATACTAATTGAATCATATGAAAGTCAAACACTTTCAAACAAATCTTTTTGAATCAAATGAAAGTCAAATGCATTCAACAGATCAAATTGAAATCAATTAAAAGTCAACCACATTCAAACAAAGCTAATTAAATCCAATGGAAGGCAAACACATTCAAACAAAGCTATTTGAATCAAATGAAAGTCAAACACATTTAAACAATGCTATCTGAATCAAATGAAAGTCAAATGCATTCAAAAAAGATAATTAAATCAAACAAAAGTCAAACACATTCAGACAAAGCTAATTGCATCAAATGAAAGTCAAAAACATTCAAACAAAGCTAATTAAATCATATGAAAGTCAAATGCTTTGAAAAAAGCTAATTGAATCAAGTAAAAGTCCAAAGAATTCAAACAAAGCTTTTTGAATCAAATGATTGTCAAATGCATTCAACAAGGCTAATTGAATCATATGACAGTCAAACAAAACTTTTTGAATCAAATGAGAGTCAAATGCATTCAACAAAGCAAATTGACTCAATTGAAAGTTAACCACATTCAAGCAAAGCTATTTGAATCAAATGAAAGTCAAACACATTTAAACAAAGCTATTTGAACCAAATGAAAGTCAAACACATTCAAGAAATGCTATTTGAATCAGATGAAAGTCAAACGCATTCAAAAAAGGTATTTAAATCAAGTGAAAGTCAAAATCATTCAAACAAAGCTATTTGAATCAAATTAAAGTCAAACACATTCAAACAAAGCTTTTTGAATTAAATGAAAGTCAAATGCATTAAACAAAGCTAATTGATTCAAATGAAAGTCAGTCACATTCAAACAAAGCTAATTTAATCAAATAAAAATCAAACACATTCAAACAAAGCTTTTTCAATCAAATGAAATTCAAATGCATTCAAAATAGCGATTTGAATCAAGTGAAAGTCAAACAAAGCTTTTTGAATCAAATGATTGTCAAATCCATTCAACGATGCTAATTGAATCATATGAAAGTCAAGCACAGTCAAACAAATCTTTTTGAATCAACTGAAAGTCAAATGCAATTAAAAAAAAGTAATTAAATCAAGTGAAAGTCAAACACATTTAAACAAAGCTTTTTAAATTAAATGAAAGTTAAATCCATTCAAAAAAGCTAATTGAATCAAGTGAAAGTCTAGGTAATTCAAACAAAGCTTTTTGAATCAAATGACTGTCAAATGCGTTCAACGATGCTAATTGAATCAAATGAGAGTCAAACACATTCAAACAAAGCTTTTTGAATCAAATGAAAGTCATATGCATTCAACAAAGCTAATTGAATCAAATGAAAGTCAATGGCATTCTAACAAACCTAATTAAATCAAACGAAAGTCAATGGCATTCTAACAAACTTAATTGAATCAAATGAAAGTCAACCAAATTCAAACAAAGCTAATTGAATCAAATGAAAGTTAACCACATTCAAACAAAGCATATTAAATCAAGTGAAAATCAAACACATTCAAACAAAGCTTTTTGAATCAAAAGAAAGTCAAATGATTTCAAAAAAGCTAATTGAATCAAGTGAAAGTCAAACAAATTCAAACATAGCTTTTTGAATCAAATGATTGTCAAATGCATTCAACGATACTAATTGAATCATATGAAAGTCAAACACATTCAAACAAATCTTTTTGAATCAAATAAAAGTCAAATGCATTCAGCAGATCAAATTGAATCAATTAAAAGTCAACCACATTCAAACAAAGCTAATTAAATTCAATGGAAGGCAAACACATTCAAACAAAGCTATTTGAATCAAATGAAAGTCAAACACATTCAAACAATGCTATCTGAATCAAATGAAAGTCAAATGCATTCAAAAAAGATAATTAAATCAAACGAAACTCAAACACAGTCAGACAAAGCTAATTGCATCAAATGAAAGTCAAAAACATTCAAACAAAGCTATTTAAATCATATGAAAGTCAAATGCTTTGAAAAAAGCTAATTGAATCAAGTAAAAGTCCAAAGAATTCATACAAAGCTTTTTGAATCAAATGATTGTCAAATGCATTCAACGAGGCTAATTGAATCATATGACAGTCAAACAAAACTTTTTGAATCAAATGAAAGTCAAATGCATTCAACAAAGCAAATTGATTCAATTGAAAGTTAACCACATTCAAGCAAAGCTAATTGAAACAAAAGAAATTCAAACACATTTAAACAAAGCTATTTGAACCAAATGAAAGTCAAACACATTCAAGAAATGCTATTTGAATCAAATGAAAGTCAAACGCATTCAAAAAAGGTATTTAAATCAAGTGAAAGTCAAAATCATTCAAACAAAGCTATTTGAATCAAACTAAAGTCAAACACATTCAAACAAAGCTTTTTGAATTAAATGAAAGTCAAATGCATTAAACAAAGCTAATTGATTCAAATGAAAGTCAATCACATTCAAACAAAGCTAATTTAATCAAATAAAAATCAAACACATTCAAACAAAGCTTTTTCAATCAAATGAAATTCAAATGCATTCAAAATAGCGATTTGAATCAAGTGAAAGTCAAACAAAGCTTTTTGAATCAAATGATTGTCAAATCCATTCAACGATGCTAATTGCATCATATGAAAGTCAAGCACATTCAAACAAATCTTTTTGAATCAACTGAAAGTCAAATGCAATTAAAAAAAAGTAATTAAATCAAGTGAAAGTCAAACACATTTAAACAAAGCTTTTTAAATCAAATGAAAGTTAAATCCATTCAAAAAAGCTAATTGAATCAAGTGAAAGTCTAGGTAATTCAAACAAAGCTTTTTGAATCAAATGACTGTCAAATGCGTTCAACGATGCTAATTGAATCAAATGAGAGTCAAACACATTGAAACAAAGCTTTTTGAATCAAAAGAAAGTCAAATCATTTCAAAAAAGGTAATTAAATCAAGTGAAAGTCAAACAAATTCAAACATAGCTTTTTAGAATCAAATGATTGTCAAATGCATTCAACGATACTAATTGAATCATATGAAAGTCAAACACATTCAAACAAATCTTTTTGAATCAAATGAAAGTCAAATGCATTCAACAAATCAAATTGAATCAATTAAAAGTCAACCACATTCAAACAAAGCTAATTAAATCCAATGGAAGGCAAACACATTCAAACAAAGCTATTTGAATCAAATGAAAGTCAAACACATTCAAACAATGCTATCTGAATCAAATGAAAGTCAAATGCATTCAAAAAAGATAATTAAATCAAACGAAAGTCAAACACATTCAGACAAAGCTAATTGCATCAAATGAAAGTAAAAAACATTCAAACAAAGCTAATTAAATTATATGAAAGTCAAATGCTTTGAAAAAAGCTAATTGAATCAAGTAAAAGTCCAAAGAATTCAAACAAAGCTTTTTGAATCAAATGATTGTCAAATGCATTCAACGAGGCTAATTGAATCATATGACAGTCAAACAAAACTTTTTGAATCAAATGAAAGTCAAATGCATTCAACAAAGCAAATTGACTCAATTGAAAGTTAACCACATTCAAGCAAAGCTAATTGAATCAAATGAAAGTCAAACACATTTAAACAAAGCTATTTGAACCAAATGAAAGTCAAACACATTCAAGAAATGCTATTTGGAATCACAATGAAAGTCAAACGCATTCAAAAAAGGTATTTAAATCAAGTGAAAGTCAAAATCATTCAAACAAAGCTATTTGAATCAAATTAAAGTCAAACACATTCAAACAAAGCTTTTTGAATTAAATGAAAGTCAAATGCATTAAACAAAGCTAATTGATTCAAATGAAAGTCAATCACATTCAAACAAAGCTAATTTAATCAAATAAAAATCAAACACATTCAAACAAAGCTTTTTCAATCAAATGAAATTCAAATGCATTCAAAATAGCGATTTGAATCAAGTGAAAGTGAAACAAAGCTTTTTGAATCAAATGATTGTCAAATCCATTCAACGATGCTAATTGAATCATATGAAAGTCAAGCACATTCAAACAAATCTTTTTGAATCAACTAAAAGTCAAATGCAATTAAAAAAAATAATTAAATCAAGTGAAAGTCAAACACATTTAAACAAAGCTTTTTAAATCAAATGAAAGTTAAATCCATTCAAAAAAGCTAATTGAATCAAGTGAAAGTCTAGGTAATTCAAACAAAGCTTTTTGAATCAAATGACTGTCAAATGCGTTCAACGATGCTAATTGAATCAAATGAGAGTCAAACACATTCAAACAAAGCTTTTTGAATCAAATGAAAGTCATATGCATTCAACAAAGCTAATTGAATCAAATGAAAGTCAATGGCATTCTAACAAACCTAATTAAATCAAACGAAAGTCAATGGCATTCTAACAAACCTAATTGAATCAAATGAAAGTCAACCACATTCAAACAAAGCTAATTGAATCAAATGAAAGTTAACCACATTCAAACAAAGCATATTAAATCAAGTGAAAATCAAACACATTCAAACAAAGCTTTTTGAATCAAAAGAAAGTCAAATGATTTCAAAAAAGCTAATTGAATCAAGTGAAATTCAAACAAATTCAAACATAGCTTTTTGAATCAAATGATTGTCAAATGCATTCAACGATACTAATTGAATCATATGAAAGTCAAACACATTCAAACAAATCTTTTTGAATCAAATGAAAGTCAAATGCATTCAACAGATCAAATTGAATCAATTAAAAGTCAACCACATTCAAACAAAGCTAATTAAATCCAATGGAAGGCAAACACATTCAAACAAAGCTATTTGAATCAAATGAAAGTCAAACACATTCAAACAATGCTATCTGAATCAAATGAAAGTCAAATGCATTCAAAAAAGATAATTAAATCAAACGAAAGTCAAACACATTCAGACAAAGCTAATTGCATCAAATGAAAGTCAAAAACATTCAAACAAAGCTAATTAAATCATATGAAAGTCAAATGCTTTAAAAAAGCTAATTGAATCAAGTAAAAGTCCAAAGAATTCAAACAAAGCTTTTTGAATCAAATGATTGTCAAATGCATTCAACGAGGCTAATTGAATCATATAACAGTCAAACAAAACTTTTTGAATCAAATGAAAGTCAAATGCATTCAACAAAGCAAATTGACTCAATTGAAAGTTAACCACATTCAAGCAAAGCTAATTGAATCAAATGAAAGTCAAACACATTTAAACAAAGCTATTTGAACCAAATGAAAGTCAAACACATTAAAGAAATGCTATTTGAATCAGATGAAAGTCAAACGCATTCAAACAAAGCTTTTTCAATCAAATGAAATCCAAATGCATTCAAAATAGCGATTTGAATCAAGTGAAAGTCAAACAAAGCTTTTTGAATCAAATGATTGTCAAATCCATTCAACGATGCTAATTGAATCATATGAAAGTCAAGCACATTCAAACAAATCTTTTTGAATCAACTGAAAGTCAAATGCAATAAAAAAAAAGTAATTAAATCAAGTGAAAGTCAAACACATTTAAACAAAGCTTTTTAAATCAAATGAAAGTCAACCACATTCAAACAAAGCTAATTGAATCAAATGAAAGTTAACCACATTCAAACAAAGCATATTAAATCAAGTGAAAATCAAACACATTCAAACAAAGCTTTTTGAATCAAATGAAAGTCAAACACATTCAAACAATGCTATCTGAATCAAATGAAAGTCAAATGCATTCAAAAAAGATAATTAAATCAAACGAAAGTCAAACACATTCAGGCAAAGCTAATTGCATCAAATGAAAGTCAAAAACATTCAAACAAAGCTAATTAAATCATATGAAAGTCAAATGCTTTCAAAAAAGCTAATTGAATCAAGTAAAAGTCCAAAGAATTCAAACAAAGCTTTTTGAATCAAATGATTGTCAAATGCATTCAACGAGGCTAATTGAATCATATGACAGTCAAACAAAACTTTTTGAATCAAAAGAAAGTCAAATGCATTCAACAAAGCAAATTGACTCAATTGAAAGTTAACCACATTCAAGCAAAGCTAATTGAAACAAAAGAAAGTCAAACACATTTAAACAAAGCTATTTGAACCAAATGAAAGTCAAACACATTCAAGAAATGCTATTTGAATCAAATGAAAGTCAAACGCATTCAAAAAAGGTATTTAAATCAAGTGAAAGTCAAAATCATTCAAACAAAGCTATTTGAATCAAACTAAAGTCAAACACATTCAAACAAAGCTTTTTGAATTAAATGAAAGTCAAATGCATTAAACAAAGCTAATTGATTCAAATGAAAGTCAATCACATTCAAACAAAGCTAATTTAATCAAATAAAAATCAAACACATTCAAACAAAGCTTTTTCAATCAAATGAAATTCAAATGCATTCAAAATAGCGATTTGAATCAAGTGAAAGTGAAACAAAGCTTTTTGAATCAAATGATTGTCAAATCCATTCAACGATGCTAATTGAATCATATGAAAGTCAAGCACATTCAAACAAATCTTTTTGAATCAACTGAAAGTCAAATGCAATTAAAAAAAAGTAATTAAATCAAGTGAAAGTCAAACACATTTAAACAAAGCTTTTTAAATCAAATGAAAGTTAAATCCATTCAAAAAAGCTAATTGAATCAAGTGAAAGTCTAGGTAATTCAAACAAAGCTTTTTGAATCGAATGACTGTCAAATGCGTTCAACGATGCTAATTGAATCAAATGAGAGTCAAACACATTCAAACAAAGCTTTTTGAATCAAATGAAAGTCATATGCATTCAACAAAGCTAATTGAATCAAATGAAAGTCAATGGCATTCTAACAAACCTAATTAAATCAAACGAAAGTCAATGGCATTCTAACAAACCTAATTGAATCAAATGAAAGTCAACCACATTCAAACAAAGCTAATTGAATCAAATGAAAGTTAACCACTTCAAACAAAGCATATTAAATCAAGTGAAAATCAAACACATTCAAACAAAGCTTTTTGAATCAAAAGAAAGTCAAATGATTTCAAAAAAGCTAATTGAATCAAGTGAAAGTCAAACAAATTCAAACATAGCTTTTTGAATCAAATGATTGTCAAATGCATTCAACGATACTAATTGAATCATATGAAAGTCAAACACATTCAAACAAATCTTTTTGAATCAAATGAAAGTCAAATGCATTCAACAGATTAAATTGAATCAATTAAAAGTCAACCACATTCAAACAAAGCTAATTAAATCCAATGGAAGGCAAACACATTCAAACAAAGCTATTTGAATCAAATGAAAGTCAAACACATTCAAACAATGCTATCCGAATTAAATGAAAGTCAAATGCATTCAAAAAAGATAATTAAATCAAACGAAAGTCAAACACATTCAGGCAAAGCTAATTGCATCAAATGAAAGTCAAAAACATTCAAACAAAGCTAATTAAATCATATGAAAGTCAAATGCTTTCAAAAAAGCTAATTGAATCAAGTAAAAGTCCAAAGAATTCAAACAAAGCTTTTTGAATCAAATGATTGTCAAATGCATTCAACGAGGCTAATTGAATCATATGACAGTCAAACAAAACTTTTTGAATCAAAAGAAAGTCAAATGCATTCAACAAAGCAAATTGACTCAATTGAAAGTTAACCACATTCAAGCAAAGCTAATTGAAACAAAAGAAAGTCAAACACATTTAAACAAAGCTATTTGAACCAAATGAAAGTCAAACACATTCAAGAAATGCTATTTGAATCATATGAAAGTCAAACGCATTCAAAAAAGGTATTTAAATCAAGTGAAAGTCAAAATCATTCAAACAAAGCTATTTGAATCAAATTAAAGTCAAACACATTCAAACAAAGCTTTTTGAATTAAATGAAAGTCAAATGCATTAAACAAAGCTAATTGATTCAAATGAAAGTCAATCACATTCAAACAAAGCTAATTTAATCAAATAAAAATCAAACACATTCAAACAAAGCTTTTCAATCAAATGAAATTCAAATGCATTCAAAATAGCGATTTGAATCAAGTGAAAGTCAAACAAAGCTTTTTGAATCAAATGATTGTCAAATCCATTCAACGATGCTAATTGAATCATATGAAAGTCAAGCACATTCAAACAAATCTTTTTGAAACAACTGAAAGTCAAATGCAATTAAAAAAAGTAATTAAATCAAGTGAAAGTCAAACACATTTAAACAAAGCTTTTTAAATCAAATGAAAGTTAAATCCATTCAAAAAAGCTAATTGAATCAAGTGAAAGTCTAGGTAATTCAAACAAAGCTTTTTGAATCAAATGACTGTCAAATGCGTTCAACGATGCTAATTGAATCAAATGAGAGTCAAACACATTCAAACAAAGCTTTTTGAATCAAATGAAAGTCATATGCATTCAACAAAGCTAATTGAATCAAATGAAAGTCAATGGCATTCTAACAAACCTAATTAAATCAAACGAAAGTCAATGGCATTCTAACAAACCTAATTGAATCAAATGAAAGTCAACCACATTCAAACAAAGCTAATTGAATCAAATGAAAGTTAACCACATTCAAACAAAGCATATTAAATCAAGTGAAAATCAAACACATTCAAACAAAGCTTTTTGAATCAAAAGAAAGTCAAATGATTTCAAAAAAGCTAATTGAATCAAGTGAAAGTCAAACAAATTCAAACATAGCTTTTTGAATCAAATGATTGTCAAATGCATTCAACGATACTAATTGAATCATATGAAAGTCAAACACATTCAAACAAATCTTTTTGAATCAAATGAAAGTCAAATGCATTCAACAGATCAAATTGAATCAATTAAAAGTCAACCACATTCAAACAAAGCTAATTAAATCCAATGGAAGGCAAACACATTCAAACAAAGCTATTTGAATCAAATGAAAGTCAAACACATTCAAACAATGCTATCTGAATCAAATGAAAGTCAAATGCATTCAAAAAAGATAATTAAATCAAACGAAAGTCAAACACATTCAGACAAAGCTAATTGCATCAAATGAAAGTCAAAAACATTCAAACAAAGCTAATTAAATCATATGAAAGTCAAATGCTTTGAAAAAAGCTAATTGAATCAAGTAAAAGTCCAAAGAATTCAAACAAAGCTTTTTGAATCAAATGATTGTCAAATGCATTCAACGAGGCTAATTGAATCATATGACAGTCAAACAAAACTTTTTGAATCAAATGAAAGTCAAATGCATTCAACAAAGCAAATTGACTCAATTGAAAGTTAACCACATTCAAGCAAAGCTAATTGAATCAAATGAAAGTCAAACACATTTAAACAAAGCTATTTGAACCAAATGAAAGTCAAACACATTCAAGAAATGCTATTTGAATCAGATGAAAGTCAAACGCATTCAAAAAAGGTATTTAAATCAAGTGAAAGTCAAAATCATTCAAACAAAGCTATTTGAATCAAATTAAAGTCAAACACATTCAAACAAAGCTTTTTGAATTAAATGAAAGTCAAATGCATTAAACAAAGCTAATTGATTCAAATGAAAGTCAATCACATTCAAACAAAGCTAATTTAATCAAATAAAAATCAAACACATTCAAACAAAGCTTTTTCAATCAAATGAAATTCAAATGCATTCAAAATAGCGATTTGAATCAAGTGAAAGTCAAACAAAGCTTTTTGAATCAAATGATTGTCAAATCCATTCAACGATGCTAATTGAATCATATGAAAGTCAAGCACATTCAAACAAATCTTTTTGAATCAACTGAAAGTCAAATGCAATTAAAAAAAAAGTAATTAAATCAAGTGAAAGTCAAACACATTTAAACAAAGCTTTTTAAATCAAATGAAAGTTAAATCCATTCAAAAAAGCTAATTGAATCAAGTGAAAGTCTAGGTAATTCAAACAAAGCTTTTTGAATCAAATGACTGTCAAATGCGTTCAACGATGCTAATTGAATCAAATGAGAGTCAAACACATTCAAACAAAGCTTTTTGAATCAAATGAAAGTCATATGCATTCAACAAAGCTAATTGAATCAAATGAAAGTCAATGGCATTCTAACAAACCTAATTAAATCAAACGAAAGTCAATGGCATTCTAACAAACCTAATTGAATCAAATGAAAGTCAACCACATTCAAACAAAGCTAATTGAATCAAATGAAAGTTAACCACATTCAAACAAAGCATATTAAATCAAGTGAAAATCAAACACATTCAAACAAAGCTTTTTAATCAAAAGAAAGTCAAATGATTCAAAAAAGCTAATTGAATCAAGTGAAAGTCAAACAAATTCAAACATAGCTTTTTGAATCAAATGATTGTCAAATGCATTCAACGATACTAATTGAATCATATGAAAGTCAAACACATTCAAACAAATCTTTTTGAATCAAATGAAAGTCAAATGCATTCAAAGATAAATTGAATCAATTAAAAGTCAACCACATTCAAACAAAGCTAATTAAATCCAATGGAAGGCAAACACATTCAAACAAAGCTATTTGAATCAAATGAAAGTCAAACACATTCAAACAATGCTATCTGAATCAAATGAAAGTCAAATGCATTCAAAAAAGATAATTAAATCAAACGAAAGTCAAACACATTCAGGCAAAGCTAATTGCATCAAATGAAAGTCAAAAACATTCAAACAAAGCTAATTAAATCATATGAAAGTCAAATGCTTTCAAAAAAGCTAATTGAATCAAGTAAAAGTCCAAAGAATTCAAACAAAGCTTTTTGAATCAAATGATTGTCAAATGCATTCAACGAGGCTAATTGAATCATATGACAGTCAAACAAAACTTTTTGAATCAAATGAAAGTCAAATGCATTCAACAAAGCAAATTGACTCAATTGAAAGTTAACCACATTCAAGCAAAGCTAATTGAAACAAAAGAAAGTCAAACACATTTAAACAAAGCTATTTGAACCAAATGAAAGTCAAACACATTCAAGAAATGCTATTTGAATCAAATGAAAGTCAAACGCATTCAAAAAAGGTATTTAAATCAAGTGAAAGTCAAAATCATTCAAACAAAGCTATTTGAATCAAATTAAAGTCAAACACATTCAAACAAAGCTTTTTGAATTAAATGAAAGTCAAATGCATTAAACAAAGCTAATTGATTCAAATGAAAGTCAATCACATTCAAACAAAGCTAATTTAATCAAATAAAAATCAAACACATTCAAACAAAGCTTTTTCAATCAAATGAAATTCAAATGCATTCAAAATAGCGATTTGAATCAAGTGAAAGTGAAACAAAGCTTTTTGAATCAAATGATTGTCAAATCCATTCAACGATGCTAATTGAATCATATGAAAGTCAAGCACATTCAAACAAATCTTTTTGAATCAACTGAAAGTCAAATGCAATTAAAAAAAAAGTAATTAAATCAAGTGAAAGTCAAACACATTTAAACAAAGCTTTTTAAATCAAATGAAAGTTAAATCCATTCAAAAAAGCTAATTGAATCAAGTGAAAGTCTAGGTAATTCAAACAAAGCTTTTTGAATCAAATGACTGTCAAATGCGTTCAACGATGCTAATTGAATCAAATGAGAGTCAAACACATTCAAACAAAGCTTTTTGAATCAAATGAAAGTCATATGCATTCAACAAAGCTAATTGAATCAAATGAAAGTCAATGGCATTCTAACAAACCTAATTAAATCAAACGAAAGTCAATGGCATTCTAACAAACCTAATTGAATCAAATGAAAGTCAACCACATTCAAACAAAGCTAATTGAATCAAATGAAAGTTAACCACATTCAAACAAAGCATATTAAATCAAGTGAAAATCAAACACATTCAAACAAAGCTTTTTGAATCAAAGAAAGTCAAATGATTTCAAAAAAGCTAATTGAATCAAGTGAAAGTCAAACAAATTCAAACATAGCTTTTTGAATCAAATGATTGTCAAATGCATTCAACGATACTAATTGAATCATATGAAAGTCAAACACATTCAAACAAATCTTTTTGAATCAAATGAAAGTCAAATGCATTCAACAGATCAAATTGAATCAATTAAAAGTCAACCACATTCAAACAAAGCTAATTAAATCCAATGGAAGGCAAACACATTCAAACAAAGCTATTTGAATCAAATGAAAGTCAAACACATTCAAACAATGCTATCTGAATCAAATGAAAGTCAAATGCATTCAAAAAAGATAATTAAATCAAACGAAAGTCAAACACATTCAGACAAAGCTAATTGCATCAAATGAAAGTCAAAAACATTCAAACAAAGCTAATTAAATCATATGAAAGTCAAATGCTTTCAAAAAAGCTAATTGAATCAAGTAAAAGTCCAAAGAATTCAAACAAAGCTTTTTGAATCAAATGATTGTCAAATGCATTCAACGAGGCTAATTGAATCATATGACAGTCAAACAAAACTTTTTGAATCAAATGAAAGTCAAATGCATTCAACAAAGCAAATTGACTCAATTGAAAGTTAACCACATTCAAGCAAAGCTAATTGAAACAAAAGAAAGTCAAACACATTTAAACAAAGCTATTTGAACCAAATGAAAGTCAAACACATTCAAGAAATGCTATTTGAATCAATGAAAGTCAAACGCATTCAAAAAAGGTATTTAAATCAAGTGAAAGTCAAAATCATTCAAACAAAGCTATTTGAATCAAATTAAAGTCAAACACATTCAAACAAAGCTTTTTGAATTAAATGAAAGTCAAATGCATTAAACAAAGCTAATTGATTCAAATGAAAGTCAATCACATTCAAACAAAGCTAATTTAATCAAATAAAAATCAAACACATTCAAACAAAGCTTTTTCAATCAAATGAAATTCAAATGCATTCAAAATAGCGATTTGAATCAAGTGAAAGTCAAACAAAGCTTTTTGAATCAAATGATTGTCAAATCCATTCAACGATGCTAATTGAATCATATGAAAGTCAAGCACATTCAAACAAATCTTTTTGAATCAACTGAAAGTCAAATGCAATTAAAAAAAAGTAATTAAATCAAGTGAAAGTCAAACACATTTAAACAAAGCTTTTTAAATCAAATGAAAGTTAAATCCATTCAAAAAAGCTAATTGAATCAAGTGAAAGTCTAGGTAATTCAAACAAAGCTTTTTGAATCAAATGACTGTCAAATGCGTTCAACGATGCTAATTGAATCAAATGAGAGTCAAACACATTCAAACAAAGCTTTTTGAATCAAATGAAAGTCATATGCATTCAACAAAGCTAATTGAATCAAATGAAAGTCAATGGCATTCTAACAAACCTAATTAAATCAAACGAAAGTCAATGGCATTCTAACAAACCTAATTGAATCAAATGAAAGTCAACCACATTCAAACAAAGCTAATTGAATCAAATGAAAGTTAACCACATTCAAACAAAGCATATTAAATCAAGTGAAAATCAAACACATTCAAACAAAGCTTTTTGAATCAAAAGAAAGTCAAATGATTTCAAAAAAGCTAATTGAATCAAGTGAAAGTCAAACAAATTCAAACATAGCTTTTTGAATCAAATGATTGTCAAATGCATTCAACGATACTAATTGAATCATATGAAAGTCAAACACATTCAAACAAATCTTTTTGAATCAAATGAAAGTCAAATGCATTCAACAGATCAAATTGAATCAATTAAAAGTCAACCACATTCAAACAAAGCTAATTAAATCCAATGGAAGGCAAACACATTCAAACAAAGCTATTTGAATCAAATGAAAGTCAAACACATTCAAACAATGCTATCTGAATCAAATGAAAGTCAAATGCATTCAAAAAAGATAATTAAATCAAACGAAAGTCAAACACATTCAGACAAAGCTAATTGCATCAAATGAAAGTCAAAAACATTCAAACAAAGCTAATTAAATCATATGAAAGTCAAATGCTTTCAAAAAAGCTAATTGAATCAAGTAAAAGTCCAAAGAATTCAAACAAAGCTTTTTGAATCAAATGATTGTCAAATGCATTCAACGAGGCTAATTGAATCATATGACAGTCAAACAAAACTTTTTGAATCAAATGAAAGTCAAATGCATTCAACAAAGCAAATTGACTCAATTGAAAGTTAACCACATTCAAGCAAAGCTAATTGAAACAAAAGAAAGTCAAACACATTTAAACAAAGCTATTTGAACCAAATGAAAGTCAAACACATTCAAGAAATGCTATTTGAATCAGATGAAAGTCAAACGCATTCAAAAAAGGTATTTAAATCAAGTGAAAGTCAAAATCATTCAAACAAAGCTATTTGAATCAAATTAAAGTCAAACACATTCAAACAAAGCTTTTTGAATTAAATGAAAGTCAAATGCATTAAACAAAGCTAATTGATTCAAATGAAAGTCAATCACATTCAAACAAAGCTAATTTAATCAAATAAAAATCAAACACATTCAAACAAAGCTTTTTCAATCAAATGAAATTCAAATGCATTCAAAATAGCGATTTGAATCAAGTGAAAGTGAAACAAAGCTTTTTGAATCAAATGATTGTCAAATCCATTCAACGATGCTAATTGAATCATATGAAAGTCAAGCACATTCAAACAAATCTTTTTGAATCAACTGAAAGTCAAATGCAATTAAAAAAAAGTAATTAAATCAAGTGAAAGTCAAACACATTTAAACAAAGCTTTTTAAATCAAATGAAAGTTAAATCCATTCAAAAAAGCTAATTGAATCAAGTGAAAGTCTAGGTAATTCAAACAAAGCTTTTTGAATCAAATGACTGTCAAATGCGTTCAACGATGCTAATTGAATCAAATGAGAGTCAAACACATTCAAACAAAGCTTTTTGAATCAAATGAAAGTCATATGCATTCAACAAAGCTAATTGAATCAAATGAAAGTCAATGGCATTCTAACAAACCTAATTAAATCAAACGAAAGTCAATGGCATTCTAACAAACCTAATTGAATCAAATGAAAGTCAACCACATTCAAACAAAGCTAATTGAATCAAATGAAAGTTAACCACATTCAAACAAAGCATATTAAATCAAGTGAAAATCAAACACATTCAAACAAAGCTTTTTGAATCAAAAGAAAGTCAAATGATTTCAAAAAAGCTAATTGAATCAAGTGAAAGTCAAACAAATTCAAACATAGCTTTTTGAATCAAATGATTGTCAAATGCATTCAACGATACTAATTGAATCATATGAAAGTCAAACACATTCAAACAAATCTTTTTGAATCAAATGAAAGTCAAATGCATTCAACATATCAAATTGAATCAATTAAAAGTCAACCACATTCAAACAAAGCTAATTAAATCCAATGGAAGGCAAACACATTCAAACAAAGCTATTTGAATCAAATGAAAGTCAAACACATTCAAACAATGCTATCTTAATCAAATGAAAGTCAAATGCATTCAAAAAAGATAATTAAATCAAACGAAAGTCAAACACATTCAGACAAAGCTAATTGCATCTAATGAAAGTCAAAAACATTCAAACAAAGCTAATTAAATCATATGAAAGTCAAATGCTTTCAAAAAAGCTAATTGAATCAAGTAAAAGTCCAAAGAATTCAAACAAAGCTTTTTGAATCAAATGATTGTCAAATGCATTCAACGAGGCTAATTGAATCATATGACAGTCAAACAAAACTTTTTGAATCAAATGAAAGTCAAATGCATTCAACAAAGCAAATTGACTCAATTGAAAGTTAACCACATTCAAGCAAAGCTAATTGAATCAAATGAAAGTCAAACAGATTTAAACAAAGCTATTTGAACCAAATGAAAGTCAAACACACTCAAGAAATGCTATTTGAATCAGATGAAAGTCAAACGCATTCAAAAAAGGTATTTAAATCAAGTGAAAGTCAAAATCATTCAAACAAAGCTATTTGAATCAAATTAAAGTCAAACACATTCAAACAAAGCTTTTTGAATTAAATGAAAGTCAAATGCATTAAACAAAGCTAATTGATTCAAATGAAAGTCAATCACATTCAAACAAAGCTAATTTAATCAAATAAAAATCAAACACATTCAAACAAAGCTTTTTCAATCAAATGAAATTCAAATGCAATCAAAATAGCGATTTGAATCAAGTGAAAGTGAAACAAAGCTTTTTGAATCAAATGATTGTCAAATCCATTCAACGATGCTAATTGAATCATATGAAAGTCAAGCACATTCAAACAAATCTTTTTGAATCAACTGAAAGTCAAATGCAATTAAAAAAAAGTAATTAAATCAAGTGAAAGTCAAACACATTTAAACAAAGCTTTTTAAATCAAATGAAAGTTAAATCCGTTCAAAAAAGCTAATTGAATCAAGTGAAAGTCTAGATAATTCAAACAAAGCTTTTTGAATCAAATGACTGTCAAATGCGTTCAACGATGCTAATTGAATCAAATGAGAGTCAAACACATTCAAACAAAGCTTTTTGAATCAAATGAAAGTCATATGCATTCAACAAAACTAATTGAATCAAATGAAAGTCAATGGCATTCTAACAAACCTAATTAAATCAAACGAAAGTCAATGGCATTCTAACAAACCTAATTGAATCAAATGAAAGTCAACCACATTCAAACAAAGCTAATTGAATCAAATGAAAGTTAACCACATTCAAACAAAGCATATTAAATCAAGTGAAAATCAAACACATTCAAACAAAGTTTTTTGAATCCAAAGAAAGTCAAATGAGTTCAAAAAAGCTAATTGAATCAAGTGAAAGTCAAACAAATTCAAACATAGCTTTTTGAATCAAATGATTGTCAAATGCATTCAACGATACTAATTGAATCATATGAAAGTCAAACACATTCAAACAAATCTTTTTGAATCAAATGAAAGTCAAATGCATTCAACAGATCAAATTGAATCAATTAAAAGTCAACCACATTCAAACAAAGCTAATTAAATCCAATGGAAGGCAAACACATTCAAACACAGCTATTTGAATCAAATGAAAGTCAAACACATTCAAACAATGCTATCTGAATCAAATGAAAGTCAAATGCATTCAAAAAAGATAATTAAATCAAACGAAAGTCAAACACATTCAGACAAAGCTAATTGCATAAAATGAAAGTCAACAACATTCAAACAAAGCTAATTAAATCATATGAAAGTCAAATGCTTTCAAAAAAGCTAATTGAATAAGTAAAATCAAAGAATTCAAACAAAGCTTTTTGAATCAAATGATTGTCAAATGCATTCAACAGTAATTAATCATATGAAGTAAACAAAACTAATAAAGAAAGTCAAAAATTCAAAAAGCAAATTGACTCAATTGAAAGTTAACCACATTCAAGCAAAGCTAATTGAAAAAAAGAAAGTCAAACACATTTAAACAAAGCTATTTGAACCAAATGAAAGTCAAACACATTCAAGATATGCTATTTGAATCAAATGAAAGTCAAACGCATTCAAAAAAGGTATTTAAATCAAGTGAAAGTCAAAATCATTCAAACAAAGCTATTTGAATCAAATTAAAGTCAAACACATTCAAACAAAGCTTTTTGAATTAAATGAAAGTCAAATGCATTAAACAAAGCTAATTGATTCAAATGAAAGTCAATCACATTCAAACAAAGCAAATTTAATCAAATAAAAATCAAACACATTCAAACAAAGCTTTTTCAATCAAATGAAATTCAAATGCATTCAAAATAGCGATTTGAATCAAGTGAAAGTGAAACAAAGCTTTTTGAATCAAATGATTGTCAAATCCATTCAACGATGCTAATTGAATCATATGAAAGTCAAGCACATTCAAACAAATCTTTTTGAATCAACTGAAAGTCAAATGCAATTAAAAAAAAAGTAATTAAATCAAGTGAAAGTCAAACACATTTAAACAAAGCTTTTTAAATCAAATGAAAGTTAAATCCATTCAAAAAAGCTAATTGAATCAAGTGAAAGTCTAGGTAATTCAAACAAAGCTTTTTGAATCAAATGACTGTCAAATGCGTTCAACGATGCTAATTGAATCAAATGAAGTCAAACACATTCAAACAAAGCTTTTTGAATCAAATGAAAGTCATATGCATTCAACAAAGCTAATTGAATCAAATGAAAGTCAATGGCATTCTAACAAACCTAATTAAATCAAACGAAAGTCAATGGCATTCTAACAAACCTAATTGAATCAAATGAAAGTCAACCACATTCAAACAAAGCTAATTGAATCAAATGAAAGTTAACCACATTCAAACAAAGCATATTAAATCAAGTGAAAATCAAACACATTCAAACAAAGCTTTTTGAATCCAAAGAAAGTCAAATGAGTTCAAAAAAGCTAATTGAATCAAGTGAAAGTCAAACAAATTCAAACATAGCTTTTTGAATCAAATGATTGTCAAATGCATTCAACGATACTAATTGAATCATATGAAAGTCAAACACATTCAAACAAATCTTTTTGAATCAAATGAAAGTCAAATGCATTCAACATATCAAATTGAATCAATTAAAAGTCAACCACATTCAAACAAAGCTAATTAAATCCAATGGAAGGCAAACACATTCAAACAAAGCTATTTGAATCAAATGAAAGTCAAACACATTCAAACAATGCTATCTTAATCAAATGAAAGTCAAATGCATTCAAAAAAGATAATTAAATCAAACGAAAGTCAAACACATTCAGACAAAGCTAATTGCATCTAATGAAAGTCAAAAACATTCAAACAAAGCTAATTAAATCATATGAAAGTCAAATGCTTTCAAAAAAGCTAATTGAATCAAGTAAAAGTCCAAAGAATTCAAACAAAGCTTTTTGAATCAAATGATTGTCAAATGCATTCAACGAGGCTAATTGAATCATATGACAGTCAAACAAAACTTTTTGAATCAAATGAAAGTCAAATGCATTCAACAAAGCAAATTGACTCAATTGAAAGTTAACCACATTCAAGCAAAGCTAATTGAATCAAATGAAAGTCAAACACATTTAAACAAAGCTATTTGAACCAAATGAAAGTCAAACACACTCAAGAAATGCTATTTGAATCAGATGAAAGTCAAACGCATTCAAAAAAGGTATTTAAATCAAGTGAAAGTCAAAATCATTCAAACAAAGCTATTTGAATCAAATTAAAGTCAAAACACATTCAAACAAAGCTTTTTGAATTAAATGAAAGTCAAAATGCATTAAACAAAGCTAATTGATTCAAATGAAAGTCAATCACATTCAAACAAAGCTAATTTAATCAAATAAAATCAAACACATTCAAACAAAGCTTTTTCAATCAAATGAAATTCAAATGCAATCAAAATAGCGATTTGAATCAAGTGAAAGTGAAACAAAGCTTTTTGAATCAAATGATTGTCAAATCCATTCAACGATGCTAATTGAATCATATGAAAGTCAAGCACATTCAAACAAATCTTTTTGAATCAACTGAAAGTCAAATGCAATTAAAAAAAAAGTAATTAAATCAAGTGAAAGTCAAACACATTTAAACAAAGCTTTTTAAAATCAATGAAAGTTAAATCCGTTCAAAAAAGCTAATTGAATCAAGTGAAAGTCTAGATAATTCAAACAAAGCTTTTTGAATCAAATGACTGTCAAATGCGTTCAACGATGCTAATTGAATCAAATGAGAGTCAAACACATTCAAACAAAGCTTTTTGAATCAAATGAAAGTCATATGCATTCAACAAAACTAATTGAATCAAATGAAAGTCAATGGCATTCTAACAAACCTAATTAAATCAAACGAAAGTCAATGGCATTCTAACAAACCTAATTGAATCAAATGAAAGTCAACCACATTCAAACAAAGCTAATTGAATCAAATGAAAGTTAACCACATTCAAACAAAGCATATTAAATCAAGTGAAAATCAAACACATTCAAACAAAGTTTTTTAATCCAAAGAAAGTCAAATGAGTTCAAAAAAGCTAATTGAATCAAGTGAAAGTCAAACAAATTCAAACATAGCTTTTTGAATCAAATGATTGTCAAATGCATTCAACGATACTAATTGAATCATATGAAAGTCAAACACATTCAAACAAATCTTTTTGAATCAAATGAAAGTCAAATGCATTCAACAGATCAAATTGAATCAATTAAAATTCAACCACATTCAAACAAAGCTAATTAAATCCAATGGAAGGCAAACACATTCAAACACAGCTATTTGAATCAAATGAAAGTCAAACACATTCAAACAATGCTATCTGAATCAAATGAAAGTCAAATGCATTCAAAAAAGATAATTAAATCAAACGAAAGTCAAACACATTCAGACAAAGCTAATTGCATAAAATGAAAGTCAACAACATTCAAACAAAGCTAATTAAATCATATGAAAGTCAATTGCTTTCAAAAAAGCTAATTGAATCAAGTAAAAGTCCAAAGAATTAAAACAAAGCTTTTTGAATCAAATGATTGTCATATGTATTCAACGAGGCTAATTGAATCATATGATAGTCAAAACAAAACTTTTTGAATCAAATGAAAGTCAAATGCATTCAACAAAGCAAATTGAC